>NW_012267321.1:1398708-1402332 GCF_000151885.1 Dipodomys ordii | reverse complement strand
TCCCCTCGGGAGCGCCCAGGCTAAGCGCATGTGTGCCGGGTTGCATCTGCTCAGTAAATATCTACTATTTTCATTGAACGAACCTGTCGGAGTTGCTTCTTGTAAGCACGTGTTTCTTGAAGAGGAAAAATTAGCATTCAGATCCCGAGAGCTGAAGAAGGGGGAGGGGAGAAGGCCATCACCCTGTTCCATTCTGAAAGGCTCGCTTCGGTGAAGGGTTCTTACTACCAATCCCATGAAGCCCCAGGCCTTCCCAGCCTCTAGTTAAAGGCGCCCTCACCGTGGAGCATCACGGGATTGTAGTCCTCACTATGTTCCCGTTCTGGCGGGGGCGGGTGCAGCCACAACAAGCGTTGGAGGCGACAGGTCGCGACAACAGCGACAGGTGGCAGTGTGTGTGTAAGGGGGGGGGGGAACTTTCCTGGAAGCGGTAAAGGATTTCTGAACCTTGTGCTAAGAAAGTGGTTTCCATTCTTGCGGACCTCCTCTGTTCTCCCCGTGGGATTCTAGGACCCCTGGGTCCTTCATCAAGGCGGAGCTTGAACAACTCCCCCCACCAAGGTTGGGGGAAGCGGTGCTGCTCCTCCTCCGGCGATGATGTCACTCACCCCTCCGCAATCGCTTGCTGCCTAGCGCTGCCAAGGCTGGGTCACCCCTCCCCCCCTTCGCAAGCCTGGGATCCCCCATCCCTGCCTCGCCTGGACCTGGAGTGAGTATGGGGGAGGGAGCTGAGGCTCAGGTCCCTGGGTGGCAAGGCACCCCAAATCCCAATTTGGGAGACTGGGACTCAAAGATTACGTCGGAGAGGTCCCCCTACATTCTGAGCTTTGAGGGCTGAGATACTGGAAGGTCCCAGGGAACTCAGGCAGAGAGTCCTCATATTTTCGATTGTAGTGAAACTCCCCTTCCGGCTTAGAACTGATGGGCATGGGGTGGAGGAACAGTAGAAATTCAGGATGGGGAGGTAGCCCTTCTCCTCGGGAGGGCTCGGGAGGGGAGGGAGGAGGGAGTGTAGAGGACTATGGACTTCATGTTCGGAGCTCTTAGACTCTTGAGTGTCCGGGGAAAGGATGGATTGGGGAAGGGAAGGCTCTGAAGAGGTGGACAGCCATTCGCCTCTTCTGGTGTCTTGTCAAATATGGAGTCTGTTCCCTCTGGCTCCTGAGTAGAGCTGGGTGTCCGGTAGTCTGAGCCCCAGCTTCTCCCTGCAAACCCCACTGGTTTTGATGGAGGGATGGACGATCCAGGCTCTAAACCCTTTTGCCATGTACCCCCATCCAGGCCATGGCATCCACAGTCCCCAGAACTGAGGAGTCTGGACCATCCTTGACTTACCTCCTGCCGGAGGCCTCTCCTTTGTCTCTCCAGGCCTCAACCCGTGTCTCACCCAGGCTCACCCTTTTCCAGCTCCCTCTCCACACCAGCCCCCACCTTCTCCCACACCTTCTGACCTCTGCCAAAAATGCTGATTTGGTAACTGCATCCCGTGCCTGTACCTGACTGCTGTCAAAAGCAGAAAGTAGGGGCAGGGGGTGGGGTGTAAGCAGCATGGTGACTTAGGTCCTTACCCCAGCCCCTACTACTAGCTCCTATAGCCTACCTGACACCCTCCCCTCCGCCCCCTGTTCAGTCCACGTGAGGCTTCCACTGGCCCTGGAGCCTTCCTCAACATCCACACTGCCCCTCACCTCAGGATTACTTCTGTCCGGGGATCACAGCAGAATTTGGGGGTTGAGAGGGGCAGAAATTACCAAACTCTTTTCTCTGCATTGGTGGGTACTTTTAGGGACAGTGGAAGAGCCCAGGGCCTGGGGAGTGAGGGAACTTACTCCTTGGTCTGTAGGATGGACCTCACTTCTGCAGCTCTCTGCAGTGACGCAGCCTCCTTTCCTGCCAGGATAGGGCCCGGGGGGGGGTGCGGGGGGCAGAGGCTGAGAGAATGGGACAGAGACCCAGGGAAAGGGGAGACTCGGAAAAAGAGGCTCAGAGGCGTGGGACAATAGGGAAGAGAAACCCAAGAGAGGACAGATATAGAAAGAATAAGAAAAGGAGACAGAAAAAGTGCGTAGAGATACTCTGAAAAGGGTGACAGAGAAGAGACCCAGTGAGAGGGGGACAGAGATCTGGAGAGAGGATGAAAGACCCGGGGGGGGGGGCCCGAGCCGAGAGGCTCACCCCTCCCAGTGGGGCAGAGACTAGGAGAAAGGGACTGGGGGAAGTGTGCAGAGCCACGGCTGGGGGAGGGGAAATTGGTCCAGGACCTGAAGGACGGTGACAGATTGAGACACCCAGAGACAGACAGGGAACAGAGCCAGAAACTCCAAGAAGTGGGGGCCAAGGCGATGGGACAGATTGGGGGGAGGGAGAGAACCATGAGGGGCTATGGGATGGGAAGGTGATGGGAAGCGGCAGCCGCACCTGCAAAAGGGGGTGGCCGGCCAGGTGCAGCGGGAGGCGGCGGGACGATGCCCGCAGCCCCCTGACCCGCCCCCTTCGCTCCCACAGGCGCCTCCTCCCACCGCAGCCCGGGCCGCCGCTGCAGGCCCTGCCCAGCCTTGCGCCTGCGCAGTTTCCCAGCGCCTAAGTCCACCCTCCTGGAGGCGGGGCCTGCGGGTTCAGAGGCGGTCCCCTCGTCTGGCTCCGCCTCCAACTCGCCACTGCCCCGCCCCCTCCCGGCCTCCTGGACACTTAACCCCGCCCCACTCTCCATTCCAGCCGGTGGATGCTCCGGTAACTCTGCCTGCCTGTCTCCTCTAGTCACCCCTCACCAGCATTCACCCCTGCCTTGTTCCTCCAATCTGCCTTGTCCGGGCTTTGTTCCATTTCCTCTGTCTATCCTAAGACTTCGCTGGTCATAGGGCTCGGTTCCAGCCTTCCTTCCGTCCCAGGTCCTTACCCTCCATCCAGCACAGTAGGTTTCTTCTTCATGCAGAGCCTCTAGGACTCAGCCCTTCCCCCTACCGCTTCCCATCAAGGGACGGACCCATCTCCACTTCCCGCCCTGGCTCAGACCCTCTCCCTCACGGCCCCGGCCCGACCAACACTTTTTTCCCCCTCTCTGGCCATCCAGCCAAAGTAAACCCAGCCCGAGCCCCTCCATCTGCCTCGGCCCCTCCACCTGCCCTGCTCCACACTGGGTCCTGTCTGCTGGGGCTTTAGGTCCCGGCTATTGATCTGTCTTGTTTCTTTCTGCACCTTCTCAACCCAACCAAATTGGCTTCTTCCATTGTTGTCCCACCCTTCCCGGCCAGTTGGGATACCCCTTTTTTAGGCTCTATCAGGTCTCTCCTACCTTACCCCGCTTTCTCTGTCCTGCTGGTAGCGCTGAGCCAGGCAAACCTCAGCATTCCTTAGGCGCCCCGCCCCTCCGTTCTGTTCTCTCAAAGATCCAATCAATAAGCTTAGTTGTGGCCCCGCCCAGTCCCAGCCCCTCATCTCCTGGATTTAGCCCCGCCCACATCTCAGACAAATCAGTTCAGAGCCTCCCACAGAGGCCACACCCTCTACACGCTAGCTCCTCCCCCATCCAATCGTGCCTATCTTCTCCCCCCACTGGCCCGCCCCCTCCATCCGTCGTCTCCTCCCACCCAATCAGGTCTGTCCGTCCCCCTGGACCCCGCCCCC
>NW_012267321.1:1398063-1398413 GCF_000151885.1 Dipodomys ordii | reverse complement strand
GACGCTGCGCACCCTGCCGGGGACGCGGCTGGCCGGCCTGACCGAGCCCGAGGCGGCGGCGCGCTTCGACTACGACCCCGGCGCCGACGAGTTCTTCTTCGACCGGCACCCGGGCGTCTTCGCCTACGTGCTCAACTACTACCGCACGGGCAAGCTGCACTGCCCGGCCGACGTGTGCGGGCCCCTCTTCGAGGAGGAGCTGGGCTTCTGGGGCATCGACGAGACCGACGTGGAGGCCTGCTGCTGGATGACCTACCGGCAGCACCGCGACGCCGAGGAGGCGCTCGACTCCTTCGAGGCGCCGGACTCCTCGGGCTCCGCCAACGCCGGGGGCGCGGCGGGCGCGGGCG
>NW_012267321.1:1395830-1397786 GCF_000151885.1 Dipodomys ordii | reverse complement strand
GGCGCGGGCGGCACGTGGTGGCGCCGCTGGCAGCCCCGCGTGTGGGCGCTCTTCGAGGACCCCTACTCGTCGCGGGCGGCCAGGGTGAGCAAGATCTTGGGGTCCCCTCCTCCGGGCTCTGTGGGACTTCCAGTCCCTTTGGGGTTCCCCTCCCCAAACTGATCTCCCGGAACTCATCCCTCTGACCTCCACTACCCATCCCCTCTCCCCGGTCCTCCTCTGGAGAGGTCTCCCCAACCCACCTTCCAAACCCCATCCGCCCGCTCCAGGGCGCCCCAGACCTCTGGAAACTTCCCGAGGCTCCCAAGCTTCTCCAGAAAACCCTCTCTCGCCTTAGAATATATCTCCCACCCCTCCGTTTTTAGAGCTCTGAGCCCATCCACACTGCTCCCCGGTCCCAGACGCTCTAGGTCCCATATTCAAACTCATTTTTCTCAGCTTTTCTCAGTGCCCCCCCTCCTTTTTCCCTGGGCCCAGACTCCCACCAGACCTATCTCTCCGAGTTTGGCTGGTTTTGATCCCTTCTTCTGCTCTGGAAAGTCCCAGAAGACCTTCCCTGATTCCTGCCTTCGGCCTCTGTGAACCCCAAAGCCAGTTTCTCTAGCCAGGACACTTCTCCTCCCCCCCCCCAGAGTCTTGGGACACCTTCCCTCCTGGAAGTTCCCTCCCGCCCCCTCTTGTGTCCATGCCCCCCACAAGCCCTTCACATTCCTCATGTTTCCAGAACAGTAGTACACCCTCATCCCGATTCTTTCCTCCAGAACCCAGTTTGTCCTGCAGAGGTCCTCACCCAGGGGAAGCTCCCTCCTGCCATCCATTCTAATGCACACCCCACCATACTCTGGAGGCTACCCCTGCCCCCCAACTTCTACAACTCCAGGTCTCTTTTCCAAGTCTGTCAAGTGACTCTCTGTCCTCCTCCCAAACTTTGTCACCTGAAGCCTTGGGACCACCCCTCCCCCCTCCCCGTCCAAGTCATCAGCTCAAAAACGTCTTAAAATAGCGTCAATCCTTTTGCCCTCTCAGAGTATCTTTCCACCTACCCCCTGTCTCTCCCCCTCCCCTCCTCAAGCTTCCCCTTCCCAAAGCCAGGGGGAAAGAGTCCACCTCCAGGTCCAAACCCTTCAAGAGTCCATGTTCTCCACCTCGCCTCCCCAGAAAGTGTCTCCATTTCCCTGTAAAAGTTCCCGAGGCTTCGGAAACTTTACCCCCCCCTTCTCCCCCAAACCTTTCTCCCCCTAACTTCTTTCTTGTCACTTAGTCCCCAGTGTGAGGGTGAGTAGGAAAAGGCGGGGAGAAGACTGGAAGGGGGAGGACAAGCGTGATCTTGAGGGTCCCCTTGTAGTCTCCCGGAGGCCCAAACACCCCAAGGAGCTTGGCTGGGCCCCCTTCCCCCCCCCCTCACCGTGCCACGTCCTGGGCCGGGAAGGACGCGGAGCCGCAGTGCTGCGTCCGCGCCAGGGGAGGGAGCGAGGGGGGGCCGGGGCACTGCGTGAAGTGAGGTCCCTGGGAAGAGCTGAGTTAGCGAGATTTTGGGGTGAGTGGGGGGAGGTGGGGAGGAAGAGGTGCGGAAGGGACGTGGCCCTAGATGCCCTCTCAGGCTCAGAGCAGCCTTCCCCCCACCCTCCCACGCCTGGGGCGCCCCTCCCTGCATTGACCCCATTGCGGGCTGCTGAGTGGGGGGAGGGGGGAGATGAAGTCCTTATGTGTGGGTCAGGCTGGGGGTCCAGGACCGCTAAGGGGGGCCTTCAGGTAATTCACAGTAGGCGTTTTCATTTCTCGAGTGTGCCAAGCACTCGCCTCCCGTGAGGTGGTTAAGAGCTGGGAGTCCCGGGCAGCCCCCCGCCCCTCTCCCCTTACTCTTGATCTCCCACCCTTCTGGCCGGGAAGAGGAAAGGAGGGGGCAAAGCCAGCCGGCCGCCGTCCAGCCCCGCCGCCGCGCCCCGCGGCGGGTGC
>NW_012267321.1:1387808-1395553 GCF_000151885.1 Dipodomys ordii | reverse complement strand
GGAGGGGGCGGGGCGCGGACAGCACTGCGGAGAGCCCAGAGGGCTGCAGAGGGGGCCTCCACCGGACCCCGCCCGGCTCGCCTCGACAGGGCCCCCTTGTCGGAGCTGCACCTGGGACCAAAGCCGGCCTCCCACCGGAGTCTTAACACACCCACTCCCAGGCCCTGACCCGCTGTCCCTCCTCCCTTCCACCTAGCCGTGCTCCTCGGCAAGCCCGGGGCCTTCAATCCTGGGCTTCCTCCCCCCCAGGCCTGGACCCTGGCCCCCCTCAAAGCGGCAACCCCTCAGCCCGTGTAGCAACACTGGTTCTCCACCCCCACACCTTAGTAGTCCTTAGAGCCTGGCCTGCCGGCTCCCCAGTGTCTACCCGGCTTCCCAAGAAAGCCTGGACCCTGTTCAACCCCCTGTCTCTCCTCCTCACTCTCAACTGTAACTATAACCGCCTTCCCTCTGCAGGGTGGCAGCCCCCCTGCCGCAGCCTGACCCTGCCCTGTCCTGCGGACCCTGGGGCCTCATCCAGCTTGCTCCCCTCCCCAGCCTTTGGCTGATAGGGAGGCCTGACCTCTGCCGGCCTCTGCCCGCTCACGGTGACTGCACCAGCTCAGGTTCCTGACCCGTGGCCTTCTCATGGTGGGCCAAGTTGTATACCCAACTTAACAAAACTTAATCCTCACAATGGTGTGTGTGTGTGGGGGGTGTATGCCAGTACTGACCTTTGCACTCAGCATTTTGTGCTGCCTAAAGCTCTTGTTTGGCTTCCACCGCCCCCCAAGTCTGGTGCTCTTCCACTTGAGTCATATCTCTAATCTGGCATTTTGCTAGTTAATTGGAGAGGGAGTCTTTCAGACTTTTCTGCTCTTGGTTGGCTTCAAACTGCCATCCTCCAGATCTCAGCCTCCTGAGTAACTAGGGTTATAGGCATGAGCCACTGGTAACTGGCCACAGTCGTCACAGACAGACAGATCCAGAAACAATTTGAGGTTTAGAGTTTGAATGTGCCCAAGTTTGGCAGGTTAGAAGCCAAGTACAAGCCTGACCTCTTCCCAACTCATGGTTTTGCCTCTCCAGCTGCCCTGTCCCCTTTCCCTTCCCCTAGTGCCAAGATGAGCCAGAGGCTCTTAGAGTCTGCCCTCCATTCTGCTTGGGAGCTCAAAGACAGAATCTTGGGAAGGGTGGCAAAGAGACAGTGCGGGCCACACTGGCCTTTTGGCTGGCGGGGGGGGGGAGGGGGGAGGTTTAGCCCCTGACCTGCAGACTGCTTTTGTGACTCAGCGTTGGCACATCCGCATTCCCCAGGGCCTTGCCGAGGACACTGGGGGTGGGGGCATGGGATGGGGTTTAGATGCTGGTGGACCTGATGCCTGGGTCACCTCTTTCTCTCCACCCTGTGCACAGTATGTGGCCTTCGCCTCGCTGTTCTTCATCCTCATCTCCATCACCACCTTCTGCCTGGAGACCCATGAGGGTTTCATCCACATTAGCAACAAGACAGTGACACAGGCCTCGCCGATCCCTGGGGCTCCACCTGAGAACATCACCAACGTGGAGGTGGAGACGGAGCCCTTCCTCACCTATGTGGAGGGCGTGTGTGTGGTGTGGTTCACCTTCGAGTTCCTCATGCGGATCACCTTCTGCCCGGACAAGGTGGAGTTTCTCAAGAGCAGCCTCAACATCATCGACTGCGTGGCCATCCTCCCCTTCTACCTGGAGGTCGGCCTGTCCGGCCTCAGCTCCAAGGCCGCCAAGGACGTGCTGGGCTTCCTGCGCGTCGTCCGCTTCGTGCGCATCCTGCGCATCTTCAAGCTCACACGGCACTTTGTGGGGCTGCGGGTACTGGGCCACACACTTCGTGCCAGCACCAATGAGTTTTTGCTTCTCATCATCTTCTTGGCCTTGGGTGTCCTCATCTTCGCCACCATGATCTACTACGCCGAGCGCATTGGTGCCGACCCTGATGACATCCTGGGGTCGAATCACACCTATTTCAAGAACATCCCCATTGGCTTCTGGTGGGCCGTGGTCACCATGACAACGCTCGGCTATGGGGACATGTACCCCAAGACGTGGTCAGGGATGCTGGTCGGGGCACTGTGCGCCCTGGCGGGGGTGCTGACCATTGCCATGCCGGTGCCTGTCATCGTCAACAACTTTGGCATGTACTACTCGCTGGCCATGGCCAAGCAGAAGCTGCCCAAGAAAAAGAACAAACACATCCCGCGCCCACCGCAGCCGGGCTCGCCCAACTACTGCAAGCCTGACCCGCCGCCGCCACCGCCACCTCCCCCACACCATGGCAGCAGTGGCGGCCTCAGCCCCCCTCCCCCCATCACTCCACCCTCCATGGGGGTCCCCGTAGCTGGGGCCTACCCTCCGGGGCCTCATACACATCCCGGGTTGCTCAGAGGGGGCGCGGGGGGACTGGGCATCATGGGGCTACCTCCGCTGCCCGCTCCTGGTGAACCCTGTCCCCTGGCTCAGGAGGAAGTGATTGAAATCAACAGGGCAGGTGAGGCTGGGGACCTGGGAGGGGGGGGTAGGAGGAGGGAAGGGGCGGGAGGGTCTCAGGAACAGTTGGTAAGGTTCAGGGAGACTGGGGTGGTTGGTGATCATTGGGGAAAAAGGCAACCAGGGTGGTGACAGCCAGAAAGGTGAGACCTGGGGTTTGCCTTTGGAGAGACTTGGAGCTAAGCTGTTCGCAGGGGCTGTTGAGGCAGAGGAGTGGGGGGGGGATAATGAACACTGAGAGGGGCTCACATGGCCCCAGGTGGCCAGAGACCGAGGCTGGCCTCAGGGGCAGCTCTTGGCACTGTGCTGAGAGCCAAGAGGACAGAGGTGGCACCAAGGGCAGCAGGAAGTCACTGAGAATAGAAGGAACGTGGGGAAGGATATATAGCGGGAGGCAGTGGTAGTGCGGCCAGCCTGGAGGACATGTGTGACACTAAGGGCCAGAGGCCTGGGATGGGAGGGTCACAGGCTGGGGCGGGCTGGCCATGCAGAGTGGTGGGGCCCTGCAGAGGGAATGTGAGGAGAACTGCAGATGTGGCTGGAAGGAGATGAAAGCCAGAGAGACAAGGGGCGGCCCTGGGGTGGTCTGCAGCTCAAGGGTAGTCATTTGGGTGGTTTGGGGGAGGACACGGCCCTCCTCCCCCCCCCCCCCAATCTTTCTATTCCCTCCCCCCCCCCCCCCCCCCCCCCCCGGCCTTAAGTAGGTCAAGCAAAGGAGCTGGGCCAGCCAGCCTCCATCTCACTCCCTTGGCCGCTGATCCAGTTTCACACCAGTAAAAATAGCTCAAGTCAGAGCCTAGGGGACCCCTGCATGCCCCTCCCTCCTCCCGCACCCCCCTACCTGCCCCCCACCTGTCCCTAAATGCCACTGCCAATCTGTCACGTCCAAAACCCCAGCACCTTGCCCAGGTCATGCCAGCTCCACTTCTGCCTGTCACCCTCCCAGCATCCGGCCTGGCCGTCCTCTGGGCCACCTGCCCCCCTCCGCCCTCCCCCGCCCCACTGCCCACCCATCCCTGACCACCAGGTCCACCCTGCCCATCCTCAGAAATCCTCCCCTCCCCAGAACCAGTGGGCACCCCCACTTACACCCTTCTGCCCTCTGCTTGCCAAGGCCCTACCTAGGGTCTTCTCAGAGTTGTATTTTTGCGGGCTGAACCCAGGGTCTCTCTCATACCAGGCAAGCACCCCACCATTTGAGCCATGCCCTCAGCCCTTTTGGTTTCTTTCTTTTCCTTCTTTCTTTCTTTCTTTTTTGTCAGTCATGGGGCCTGAACTCTGGGCCTGGGCGCTGTCCCTCAGCTCTTCAGCTCAAGGCGAGCGCTCTACCACTTGAGTCACAGTGCCACTTGCAGTTTTCTGGTGGTTTATTGGAGATAAGAGTCTCATGGCCTTTGCTGCCCGGGCTGGCTTTGAACCTCCATCCTCAGATCTCAGCCTCCTGAGTAGCTAGGATTACAAGCGTGAGCCACCAGCGCCCAGCTTCTTTATTATTTTTGAGATATGGTCTTGCTAACTTTGCCCAGGCTGGCCTGGAACCGGAGATCCTCCTGCCTCTGCCTCCCGAGTAGCTGGGATGACACGCATGCGCCCACACCTGGCTGGCCCTCGCTCCTCCCCCCTCTTTCCCTTGATGACTTTGCCTCCCTCCCTCTTTCCTTTGGGTCTGTGTCTGACCTTTGGGGCTGCAGACCCTCGCCCCAATGGGGACCCCGCGGCAGCCGCGCTGGCCCATGAGGACTGCCCAGCCATCGACCAGCCCGCCATGTCCCCCGAGGACAAGAGCCCCATCACGCCCGGAAGCCGGGGCCGCTACAGCAGAGACCGGGCCTGCTTCCTCCTCACCGACTATGCCCCATCGCCTGATGGCTCCATCCGGAAAGGTGAGGGGGCCTCCAGGGGCCCCAGGGGACCCTCCCTCTCTCCCCTGCCCAGGGGAGGGAGGAGAGGGCGGGGGGGGGGAGAGTGATGGGGGTGCCAGGCTCCCCTTCCCTCAGCCCACACCTCACCCACTTCCCGCCTCGCCACTGACCCTTCACCTGTCTTTATTTCATCTCCATTTCCTCCCACCCGCCCCCACCCTCGGCCTCTTCCCCACCTCCAACCACCGGGGCTCCCCCAATGCCCCCCCCAGACTGGCATAAGCCAGCTCCCCTGAACTTCTTACCCGACCTCAACGCCAACGCTGCAGCCTGGATAGCCCCCTAGTGGACCAACCCCTCCCCGGGGTAAGTAGCCCCCCCACCATGCACCCCCTGACTCTCCCTGCCTCCCGACTAACCCCTGTGAGAACATGCACCCCCCCACTGACTAAGACCCCCACTGACACTGACCCCACCCACCCAGGATTAACCCAGACCCCGCCACCCCTGATGCACCCAGACTTCTGCACCCCACCCACCCCCCAGGACCACCCAGCCCTGGCGACTGACCCCATCCTCAACCCAATCCTCTGCCCTATCTGCATTTGTGAACCAATAAAACAGGGTGCAGAAGCCAGGGACAGGTTGGGGTGAGCCCCATCTCCCACCGCCCTTTGCCCAGGGAGTAGAGCAGATGCATAGACAGGAGGTCAGGGAGGGGAGAGGAGGGAGGGTGCAGGGATCCAGCTAAGGGTACCATAGAACAAGGCCAGGCTAGGGCCCAGGACCTCGTGCAGGAGTCCAGAGAGGCTGGGCAGAGCCAGGACTATGCAGGGGCAGTGCAGGGACAGGCTGGAGTGGAGGATGAGATGGGAGGAGAGGATGAGGCTGGAGGAGGCAGAGAAGTCAGGGTCAAGACAAGGAGGCTGGGAGGTGAGAGCAGGAGGTGAAGTGTCTAGCATTTACCACTACTAGGATGGAACATTCTAGAATCCATGCCACAAGCCTGGCCTGCCCTGGGAAGTTCACACAGGAACTCACCACCCGTTTATTAAGTAAAGAATCATTTGCCTGGCTTTGCCCTGCTGAGCATCAAACCCAGGTCCGCTTAATTGCTAAGCAGGTGCTGTACCACTTGAGTCATGTGTCTGGCCCTTTTATTGTTTTAGTGTTCACGGTTTTGTCCTGTCTGTTTTCCTAGTAGCTAGGATTACAGGTGTGAACCCCTGGGCCAGCCCCAGGCATGATTCTTGAGGGTTCAGAGAAAGATTCCCTGTCCATAGTTTAGTCTAGAGCAAAGGTTGGGACAGCCCAAGGTACCCAAGCTTGCAGCCAACTGTTCTTGTAAATAAAACTTTACTTGGGACACATGGCTGTCACACCACAATAGCAGAAGAGAATATTGGTAACCCCGGTCATACAGCCCCTATAGCCAAACAAGGTCACTATCTGGCCCTTTGCTGGACAGATCTGCCAACTCCCGATTGGAGGAAGCAGAAAATAAACAGGAAACAAACAGAAAAAAAACCCAATCTATATATTTTGGTCATCTCATATAAGGGTCTTTTTGAAGAGGTGACATGAAATCTGAAGGGTGAACCCAAGGTGGCCTCCAACCATGATCCTCAGGATCTCTGCCTCCTAAGTAGCTGGGGTTACAGGTAGAGCCAACTAGCCTGGACTTCAGGCTTATGGTCATCATAACCGGAAGCCACCTGGTGGTTCTGTCCCTCACTCACTCAACCAACATCTGTGGGCTGTACCTTAGGAATGCAAAGACCTGCCAGGCTAAGGTGATGCCATAGGGAAACTTGGGGTGTCTCTGTGGACGGCCTGGCAACACCCCCCTCTCCAGGTTTAGGGAGGGCTTGACAGGCACGGGAGCCAGGCTTCCTCTTCTAATGCAGGATTCAGGATTCTGTTCCAGCTCCCCTCCCCTCCCCCATCATTCTCCATTTCATCTCACCCCCCCCCTTTTCCCTGCTTGCTCCTAATCTTTACCAACCTTTCTGCCCCACCCCAGGGTCTAAGGGGCCCCGGCTGGAATGGAGGGGGGAGAGGAGTGGGGAAGGCTGGGAGTAGGGGGGATGGGGGGAGGTTTAGGGGAGGTCCCTGCTTCTCTTGCCTACAATGCCAAAATCCATTCATTGAACTCAAATCATGGCTGGAGCTGAAGGGGCTGACTGAATCCAGTGCCCGGGATCCTTCCAGTCTCCCCTCCTCTCCCCACTTCTCCCACAAGACCCTCCTCCCCCAGGCCCGTCCCCCACCCCCATTCTCCGGCCCTCCCTCCTCCTGCCTTGTTTCCCCCCCACCCCACCCCAGCCACCCCAGAAGCTCCTTCCATATTTGATGTCTCTGGCCGCCCCCATTTCACTGCTCTCCTGCACCCTGGAAAACACCAGAGAGGAAGAAGAGATCCCGGCGTTTCTCCATCCCCCCAACAGTGAGGCTGTGTTGGGGGGTCCCCCATCATTCCCCCTCCCCCAACCTGCCGTGACTCTCTGTATTTCTGTCCCCAGCTCTTGTCACCGCCTGAGACCTCGCGAGACCCTCGGGTCCCCCCTGTCCCTTCCCCCCAGGTTAGCAATTGGGAATGGCTGGGAGGGGGTATCACAGGACCCCGGGCTTCCACACCCCAGGCCATGTCCTGCAGCCAGCACCCCACTTCCAGGCAGCCCCCTTACCTCTGCCCAGATTCCCCCCCCACACACACACACACTGGCGGAACCCAAGAGGTGACACCCAACTGAGCCTGGGCCTTGGCTACCCCAAGCTGTCCTGCCGTCCTTCTGGTCATGCGCAGAAGCTCACTCACCCATCCACTCGGTCTTCGGATGGTCCAGCTCCTGGCACACCTGCCCTGGGAAGCTGGCCGGGAGGGCCCCCCCCCACCCCGCCCCTGCTCCCTTCTCTGCGCCCCACCTGCCGGCACCCCAGTCCTCTCCACCGGCTGCTCCCCACGTGCATCCCACCAGCCTCCCTGCGCCCCACCGCCCACCATCCCGCCTCGCTGCCCCCCCTTTGGCCTCAGACGAGGGGAGCTGGGTGGGGCGGGGCGGGGAGGCTCGGGCACCGCCTCCCGGGCCGGGCCCCGCTCCCCGCGCGCCGCGCAGGCTCTGACTCCTATTCTCTGCTCTCTCTCTCTCCATCGCCTGTGTCCCACTGTCCCCCCCTTCTCTGGGACTCCCGCCCTCCCCTGCACCCCTCTCTCTTCTTCTCCCTCCTGGGGTCCCTCGCTGCTCCCCCCTCTCTCCTTGCCGCCCTCCCCCCCCATGTCTCTGCCCTCCCCAGGTTACGAGAAATCCCGCAGCCTGAGCAGCATCGCGGGCCTGAGCGGGGTGTCCCTGCGCGTGGCGCCGCTCGCCACCCCGCCCG
>NW_012267321.1:1313930-1387758 GCF_000151885.1 Dipodomys ordii | reverse complement strand
CCCCGCGGGCGGGCGGCGGGGGTCCGGGGGGCGGAGGAGGAAGGCCCGAGGACGAGGGAGTCTGGGGGAGGAAGGCCCGAGGAGGAGGTCCGGAGGACGGCCCGAGGACGAGGGGGTCCAGAGGACGGCCCGAGGGGGGGCCGAGGTCTGTGCTGATTTTTTTTTAACAAAAGAAAAAAACCCAAAGTCATTACTAATAGGCTCCCGAGAAGAGACGCCAGTCGATGCCCGGGCCTCGCCCCCGCCTGGCCCGCAGGATGGAGGGGGGCCCCTCCAGCCCGCTCCAACCACCCTCCCCCCCAAATTGCCTTCTCAGGTCTCCATGAGCCATAGGGCACCCCACCCACCCACTCGTGTAAATACGCCCGGATGTTGCCACTCCATCTTGGGGCACCCCCCCTCCGCATGTCCCCCCCCAAAGCCCCCAGCCCGGACCCCCCTGCTCCGACTCCACCTCAGCAATAAGCCGCCAGGGGCTGCATGCCTGCGAGCTCCAGGGTGGGGGGCCGGGCCCGCGGTGGGGCTGCGCCCCCATCCCCGCACCGCGCACGGCCACGCGGGGAAACCAAGACCAAGGAGGAGACGCGGGCCTGAGCCCCGGGAGCGGCCCCGATCCTGCCGTGGTTCCCCCCCAGCAACCCCCTCCCCCGGGGTCCAGAACTCGGGGCGGGGGTGACCCCAGCACAACTCCTCCCCCTTCCCCGCCGTTCCTAGGACTTGAGACCTGCACCCAGAATTCCTGAGATGACCCCGCACCCGGACCCCTCTCCCCGCGGCGCACGGATGCTTCCCGGGCCCCCCACCCCCGGACCGCACCCCAGTTATTTCACACCTCCGAGGTGTGACCCAGCTCTTAGCTCAGTTTCAGCCTTTGGGATGCTCCAGTTCCTTTCCCACTCCTACACCCCCAAATCCTCAGAGGGGCCCCCAGACCCATAGCATCGGACTTCCCCGGATGTCTGCGGGCCCGGGGAGCCCGCCCCGCCCCCTCGTGCCTCAGTGTCCCCGCGTGGGGCTCGGGCCGGGACCCCGCGGTCAGGCGCGGAGTGCGGTGCTCCGCCAGCCTCGTCGGCCAGGCTGTCGGTGGTGGAGGCTGTGCGGGAATGTGGGGCGCCGGGCTGGCCGGTGTGGAGGCGGGGAAACCCCGGTTCGGGCTGGGGTCCCAGTGGCCCCAAACCCTGGCCCCGGGCCTGGTGTTCAATCCATTTCTCAACGTCCCTTCCTGGCTCAAAGGATGCGCTACCTCCCCCAGGCCCAGGGTCCACACAGGTCCCAGAATCCTTAGCGGACCTCCCTCTCCCCCACGGCCCCCTGAGGGTGGGCGTGATTCTTGATGCAACGATTCCTATGCAAGGGGCATTTTGAGTCCCCCCCATCCTTCCCTGGGCCCCGAGACCCTGGTGAGCAGGGGTGGGGGTTGGGGGGACCCGGTGGGGGCGGGGCAAAGGGCTAGGGGCTCCAGACACCAGGGGGTGGGGGTGGGACTGCTTACATTGCCAAAGGGTTCAACGTCTTTAAAAAGCCCCTTTCTCCCTCCTCCCCACCCTCGCTAAGGCCGCACGGGGCGGGGAAGGGGGAGAGGGACTGACCTCTTCCCCGCGCCCCCCCCTGTTCCCCAGTCCATCACGTACCCAGCTTTTTAGTTCAGCTTAAAAAAACAAAAAATCCAACGAACCCCAATCATTGTTCTTGTTCCCCAAGTCAACATAGTGTGGGATGAGGGGAGGGAGAACGAGCTAGAGGGACTCCTTCCAAGTCCCGGCTCCCCCTTTTCTCCCCGGCCGCCAGGGTGCCTGCAACTGCACGCATGCGCTGCATGACGCGCCCCCCCACACGCATGTCGCGCCCCTCCTGCGCTCCGGGAACGCACGGACACGGGGCGGGGGGCGGGCGATGGGGGGGCGGGATTGGCGGGGGGGGGGCTTCCTGAGCTCAGCGGCTCCCCCTCCCCAGCACACACGCGCGCGCATACTCAGCAATAAGTTCCTCCGCCCTCCGACGGGGGCGGGGCGTGGCGTGGCGGGCCCGCCTGGGGGAGGGGGCGGGGCGCTCTCAGGGACGGGGGCGGGGTCCGGAGTCAGTGTGGGGAGGGGAGGTCTCCAAATCGTCCAACTCTGGTGCTAACGGCGGGTCTTCTCAGCCCACCCGCAGGGCAGGGGGGGAGGGGTGAGCAGGCCCCTCTCCCGCGCCTCCCCCACGCCCCCCCAGGGTGCATGAACCGCCCGATCGCAGAAGCTGCCGCATGTCACCCCTCCCCAGAGAAAAAGTGTCATGCCCCCTTCCCCACCCCCACCCCTCCCCTCCACTCCCCATCCGAATAAACGTTTCCTTTTCATTTAACAAGCGCCTCGTGTGTCTGCGGAGCCGGGGTCCGCCTGGGGTCCCACGGAGGTACGGGCGCAGACCCGGGGGCGCATGGCCCCGCGATCTCAGAGGCGCTTCGGTTAGGGCCAATGCGCGACCGGGGCGGCTGGAGCTGTCCCAGGTGCTGGAAGCCGCTGCGCGTGCGTGCGTGTGTGCGTGCGTGCGTGTGGCGCGCTTGTGCGTGTGCACCCGTAATCAGGTTTGAACTCCCGGTCTTGGTTCTCACAAGGCTTTTACTCAGGGCTGGAGATGAGTTTTAGGAAGCGGGATTTACGCCTGTTGTCCCAGCTACCGAGGAGGCTGAGATCTGAGGATCCCGGTTCAAAGCCAGCCCAGGGAGAAGTCTGTGAGACGCTTGTTTCCAATTAACCTAAAACCGGAAGTGGAGCTGAGGCTCAAGTGGTAGAGCGCCAGCCGTGACCACAAAACGCTCAGGGACAGTGCTCAGGCCCTGAGTTCAATTCCCAGGATGGAGGGAACAACAACAAAAGCCTATGGGGGCTGGGAAGTTGGCTCAGTGGTAGAGCACTTGCCTCAGCACCACATAAGCAAAAAGAATAAAGCCGGAAGTGGCACTGTGGCTCAAGGGATAGAGCGCTAGCCTTGAGCTGAAGAGCTGAGGGACAGCGCCCAGGCCCAGAGTTCAGGCCCCACGACCAGACCAGACCCAAATAAAAAAAAAAAAGAGCTCAGGGATAGTGCCCAGGCCCAGAGTTCAGGCCCCATGACCGGACCTCCCCCTCCCCAAAAAAAGCCTATGGGCTTTACTGCCCAGGCTGGCTTCGAACCTCCATCCTCAGACCCCAGTCTTCTGAGTAGCTGGGATTACAGAGTAGCAAAATCACTACGTTTAAGGGGTTGTACCCCATGGAGTGTTCCCACTGCGGGGTCTGTGGAAGTGGGATTGGAACCTGTCCTCCTCAGGTTGAAGTCACGCCCGCCCCCCCCCCTGCACTCTGCATGAAGGGTCACAGCCGTCAGGTTGGAGGGTGCAGTTTATTTCCGCTAGTGCGCCCCCATTAGCTGGGAGGGGGAAGACACCCCAGCCTGCGACCACAAGATGGCCTGAAAGGGGGTCGGAGAGGTCTGGGGAGTCGGGGCAGTTGAGAAAGGTCAGCGGGCTGAGCTCGAGCCAACCGCCCCGCCTCCCTCCAGACCAGCGCCCGCCCCGGCTCCGCCCCGCCCGGTCCGGGGTCTGGGTGGAGGGGTCGGTCAGCGCCACGAAGTGCCAGAGGCCTTCATCTCCAAAGAGCAGGGCAGAGAGGCTGTGAGGGGCAGGGACGAGGGCGGCGCGGGTCACTGGGGCGGGGCCTCCTGGGCCTGGGGAGGGGCCTCCTGGCCTGGCTCTGCCCCCTCCGCCTCCTCGTCGGAAGCCACGCCCTCCTCCAGGCGGAAGACTTGCCGCACGGTGCGCGTGGTGAAGGTGAGCGGGCCCCGCCTGTAGGTTGAGAGGGGACGGGACAGAGGTGGGGGGGGCGCAGAGAGGAGTTGGGGGGCAGAGGAGCCGGGGGAGGCAGAGAAGGGCATGAGGAATGATGGGGTACGGACAGATGGAGGAGGCCCGGGAGCCGGCAACAGGATGGACAGAAGCAGAGCAGAGGAGGAGGGCAGGCAGGACGGCAGGGGGCGGGCAGGAGAGGGGGGAGAAGGCGAGGGGGGAATTGGTGGGCTCACTGAGGGTCTGGCCTCGCCCTCCCGGCCGGCCCCTGCCCCGGAGCCCCGCCTCCTGCCGCTGAGCTCCGCCCCTGAGCCCCACCCCCGCTTACTGCACCTCGGAGCCCCGCCCCCGTGCCCGGAGCCCCGCCCCCTGTGCCCGGAGCCCCGCCTCCTGCCGCTGAGCTCCGCCCCTGAGCCCCCCTTCCTGCACCTCGGAGCCCCGCCCCCTGTGCCCGGAGCCCCGCCCCTGTGCCCGGAGCCCCGCCTCCTGCCCAGTCCTCCCGCCGTGGCCGAGCACGCACCGGAGCCGGTTCCTGAGTGTGGTCACCTCGCGGTTCATGGACTCCGCCGACTCGGTGACGTCCTCCAGCTCCCGCTGGAGCCGCCGGCGACCGGCCTGCGCGCGGGACGCCTCCTCCTCCGCCTCCTCCAGCTGCCGCTTCAGCTGCTTCACCCGGAGGTTCCCCTTCTCCAGCTTGCGGGAGGGCCGGAGCCGGGTCACATGCTGGGGACTGCCGCGCCCCCTTCCAGCCCCTGCTCCCCCCCACACACACTCTGGGCCCTGGCTCCTGCGATGTCTTCTCTGCCACCTGAAAGCCTCGTGCTGCTTCCAGCCCTTCTGTCTCTCGGAGGGAGGGGTCTCCCCTCACCCAGGGCTGGCCCTAGCCCGCCAAGGCTCCCCCACACCACAGGGGTAAGACCCCCGTCCTCAGCTTGGCACTCAGGCCTGGCTCTTAAGCCCAATGGCCAGCTTCATCAAGATCCCCTTCCAGATCCTTCCATCCCTTTCCTGGAAGGGAACATGTGATCTAATTTAATTCCCATCACTCCCTACCCTATTTCTTCTCTCCGACCATACAGCTTTGTTTTTTGCTCTGAAATGATCGAATTCTTTTTATTTTTTTATTTTTGCCAGTCCTTGGACTTGAACTCAGGGCCTGGACACTATCCTTGAGCTTCTTGGGCTCAAGGCTAGCTCTCTACTACTTGAGCCACAGCACTACTTCAGGCTTTTTCTGTGTCTGTGGTACTGAGGAATGGAACCAGGGCTTCATGCATGCTAGGCAAGCGCTCTACCACCAAACCACATTCCCAGCCCCTGGAATTCATTTTGATTTCCCAGGGCTGTTGCACTTGCCTGTCCCCAATCTAAAGAAGCTTCTCTATTCTTGCCTCTATCTTCCTTCCCTGTTCTCACTCATTGTCCTGGACACAATCTATCTTTATCTTTGCTTATGAATATGTTGGCCAAGCCCTTTCCCAGCTCGGTAATTTTAGGAATGAATAGTTAACAAAGTGAAGCTGAGCTTTTAAGGGCACAGTGATTTGATCTGGAGCCGGGGCTGGGAAGGTGGCTCAGTGGTAGAGCGCATGCCTTGCATGCCTGAGGCCCTGAGATTCGAACAAAGCGGAGCTGAGCTTTTAAGGACACATGGACTGGGCCAGGCAGACAGTCCTGGGATTTGATCACCTGCCAACTCTACCCCATTCCTGCTAAACACATGGCATCTGATCCTCCCCACATGTCACTTTCTTCCCCTGAGTTGGGCCTCTCCTGATACTTCCTGTGATGGCAGCTGCATGTGTCTGCTCAGTGGCCACAGCGGCTTACCTGGTCCCGGAGTTGGTCAGCCACCCTCCTCTCCTCCTCCACCTGGAGAACCACCTCCTTCAGCCGCTTCTCAGCCCTTCGGACCAGCTTGCCAGAGAGGATCCGCTCTCTAGTGGAGGATGGGAGTGGGGGAGGGAGGCTCAGGGGGAGGCCCAAGGGCATGGCCCCTCCATCCTGCTGTGGCACTTCTGTGCTGAGAACCAGCCTGCGCCCCATTTCCCACCCCACAGCTATCAGATGCTGGCATTGGGTTTCCCTTGCATCCTTTCTTCCTACTATGACGATTAGTTACCTTTGGAGTAAACATGTATTCTGTCTTCCTATATTGAAGATAGGCACAAAGGCCCTTCTCCCACTGAGGGGATATCACAGCCCTAAGCCCAGGTGGCCCAGCCTCTGATACAGTGAGTCCTCAGCAAATGAGAACTACTCCTACTATGGTAACTACAACTGTTGACTTGTACAGTGAATAAGGGAATCTTGTGTATTGGAGAGAGACGACGTATAGGTTTTTCAATATATTCTGTTAGCTTTATTACAGTACTTCTTCACTGTGCACGCTGTGGGAATGGGCCAGGTTATCCCCCTGACTGAAGATGGAGACTCTATAGTGCTGCTACTTCCTGGCTCTGAATGGGGATATACAGCCATTTTGAGACCATGAAGGAAATACTGACCCAGAGCCTTAACCTCTTTGGGTTGTGTGGCTCTAACTTTTTTTTTGGGGGGGGTCCGGTTGTGGGGCCTGAACTCTGCTGGGCGCTGTCCCTCAGCTCTTCAGCTCAAGGCTAGTGCTCTACCACTTGAGCCACAGCGCCACTTCTGGCTTTTTTTTTCCTGTTTATGTGGTGCTGAGGAATTGAACCCAGGGCCTCATGCATGCAAGGCAAGTGCTCTACCACTGAGCCACCTTCCCAGCCCCTGGCTCCAACTTTGCTGTTGTTATTGTTGGTGGTGGTGGTGGTCATGGGGCTTGAACTCTGGGCTTGGCACTGTCCTTGCGATCTTCAGCTCAAGGTGAGTGCTCTACCACTTCAGCCACAGTGCCACTTCTGTTTTTCTAGTGGTTTATTAGAGATAAGAGTCTCACAGACTTTCCTGCCTGGGCTGGCATTGAACTTCAATCCTCAGATCTCAGCCTCCTAAGTAGCTAGGATCACAGGTGTGAGCCACCGGTGCCCAGCTATTTTTTTTTTTTTGTCGGTTGTGGGGCTTGAACTCTGGGCCTGGGTGCTGTCCCTGAGCTCTTCAGCTCAAGTCTGGCACTTTACCACTTGAGCTACAGCACCACTTCCAGATTTCTGGTGGTTAATTGGAGATACAAGTCTCATGGATTTTCCTGCTAGGGCTGGCTTTGAGCCTCCATCCTCAGATCTCAGATTCCTGAGTAGCTGGGATTACAGGTGTGAGCCACTGGTACCTGGCTTCCAAATTTTATTATCTATCTGAGAAGTAAGAAATTTTGCTTTGTGATGGATTGAGGGGGGAAAAAAGTGTCCCCAAATCTCACTTGTTCCCAAGTGTTCTCATCTTTGGCTCCTGTCAAGGGGTAATGGTTTTCCCCATGCTTTTTAACCTGAGTTCCTAATATAACCTGCTCAGTTCAAATAGACTATGGAAGAAGTGATTCTGTATAGACCTCAAGAACCTCTTCCTTGGTTGGGAAGGTGGCTCAGTGGTAGAGCACTTGCCTTGCATGCATGAGGCCCTGGGTTCAATTCCTCAGCACCACATAAGCAAAAAGAAAAAAGCTAAAAGTGGCACTGTGGCTCAAGTGGTAGAGCGCTAGCCTTGAGCTGAAGAGCTGAGGGACAGTGCCCAGGCCCAGAGTTCAGGCCCCACGACTGGACCCAAAAAAAAAAAAAAAAAGAACCTTTTCCTCTTTCCCTCACTTGCTGGACTTTGAGTTTGCCACACAACCACTCCTTGGCTAGCCTGCGGGGATGAGAGCCACACATTAGCTTAGTTGTTCTGGAATAAGGCCTAGTTTACCTATTCCTGAGCCCAGCTCAAGAGAACCTACCAGTCAGCCCCAAACTCAGAGCACTAATAAGTAGTGCTTTAAGTCACTGAGGCTTAGGTACTTTTTGTTACACAGCCCTAATTTACTGCTCCATTCATTCTTACATAGTTGGTACTGTCAGCAGGACTGCAGGTCCGTGCAGCCGAAAAGCACACTCTCTCTCCACTGACCTGCTCTCTTGTTCCAGCTGCTCTTCTGCCTGGGCCAGCTTGGATTCAAGGGCAGCAATCACCATCTTCTGGCGTGCCCGGGCCCCTGCGTCCTCCTCACCCAGGCGTCCCCGTAGCTCCTGCATCTGTCTCTCTAGCTGCTGTCGTCCACTCTCAGCCTTGGCTGAGAAGCTGCGCTCAGCAGACAGCTCTGTGGTGAGGGACTCCACCTGGAGCAGGTGGGGAAAGGCAGACACTGAGGAAGAAGGTGGCAAAGCCAGGCCTCCCCCAGAAGCAAGCAGGCTGGCAACTGCTGAATGTAAGCACATGGACTGCCGGATACACAAGGCCCAGGCAACAGGGGCTTGTGGTTTGACATCACTGGACAATGCTCCAGGCACAGGTTTTAACCGTTTTACGGTGTTACCCCTATTTTAATACATTCACAAGATGATCACAAGCCTGTTTAAGTGCTGTAGCTCCTGCCTCTGACTGTGAATGAGTCTATTTCGGGGTTATCACATTGTGGGGGGAGGGGAGCGCGATGGGGGTGGCAGCCACGGGCACCTGCAGGAGCAGCTTGCGGTAGCGGTCACCCAGTAGCTCGGCGTTGCTCTGCTCCTCCTCCAGCTCCTCCTCCATCTGCCCCAGGCGCCCCTCAAGCTGCCGCTTCTCCTCAAGGATGGCTGCCCTAGGAAGAGCGGAAACGGGGGGTGAGGGCAAGAAGGTCAGGGCGGGTGCCAGGCTGCCGTTCTGGTGCCACTCACTTGCTGAGGTTGCCATTGGCCACCTCATCTGCCATCTCATCGCGGTCCTGTTGGGCCTGTCGTCGGGCACGGTCCGAGGCTGCCAGTTCCTGCAGTGACAGGGTCAATGGTCAGCATGGTCAGTGGTGGGCCGAGTCGTGGGGAGCTCTCTGGACACTGGCCTTACCCCTACCTGGCCCTCCCTCTCAGATCGCTCAGCTCTCCCCCACAGGTGTGGTCCCTGGGCTTTCATGGAGGATAATCCACCCAGGACCACTGGTAAGCCCCGCCCACATCCCTCCCAGGACTCCAAGTCAGCCCCGCCCACATCCCTCCCAGGACTCCAAGTCAGCCCCGCCCACATCCCCACCCAGGACCACCAGTTCCTAGCTTCACCTCCTGCAGGCGCAGCACTTCGGCTTCCAGCCCCTTGAGGCGCTTCTCACTCTCCCGGTTCTGGGCAAAGATCTCCTCCCGGGAGCTGCGGGTTTCCTCCACCTCCCGCCACAGCTCCTTCATCTGGGCCTGCACAGAATGGAGGGCACGGTGGGTAAACTTGGCCTTGTCTTACAGAAAATCCCAACAACAGGGTATAACTGTCACTCTCAGATGAAAGGGGAAAGAAGCCCAAAACAAGCCTGTAAGCAATTTCCGTATTAAAGATGACGTGACATTGAGACGGGATAGACTAGGGGAAATGGGACTTAACTTAGAGACAGGAACTAAGGACGGCACTATCAGAAACTTCACTAGCGGCGTGCAGCCCGGGTCTCACCCTCGCTGAGAGGCAGCCCATTGGCACTGGGGGTTGAATTCATGCTTGGTAGGCAAGTGCTCCACGGAAGGCCACGCCCACCAGAAGCACCACCCACACGTGCCACGTCCACTGTCTGACCACGCCCATTTGCTGGCCACGCCCACATGGGGCTGTACGTGCAGTCCTGCAGTAGGTCTTTGATTTCTGCTCACTTGCTGAATAAAACCCCGCTGGCCTCTACCTCCTTTAGTATCTTGGCTTAGGATTCCTTCTTGTGTCAGGAGGTCCTGTGGTGGCCAGAGCCCAGGCCTGGTCTCTCCTGGGACGGCCTGACCCCCACCCCCACCCCACTAACCCCTGATGACAAATGCCACGAGCCAGGACATCAAACTGCAGCACTTGAAACAAAGCAGCTGGGAAGTGCCAAGAGAAGGAATGGAATGAGGATTTGGGATAGGGAGCTGACCAAGGTGCTGGCTAGATCTGACAAGTGGATGAGGCCCTGTAACTAGTCTCAGTGTCTCAGCGGGAAGATGTGGTTCTCTCCGGCTAGGAGCCCCCCACCCAACGGAGCACCTTCCTTGCCTGCATCTTTCGCAGCTGCTTCACCGCCTCCTCCTTGCCCTGCCCCGCGGCCGCTGTCTGCGCCTTCAGCTCCTCCAGCTCCGCTTCCAGTTTCTTGCGCGCAGCCACGGCCAGGGCCCGCTGCTTCCGCTCCTCGTCCCGTTCCACTTCGGCGTCCCGCAGCTGGGGGAGAGGCCCGATCATGGGATGGGGTTCCCGGAACCCCGGGGTCCACCCCAAGCCCCTGCCTTTCCTTTCTTCCCCACCCCATACCCTCCAGTCTTCTTGCTCGAGCCTCCCTCCCAGCTTCCCATCTCTCCCCACTCTATTGGCACGCAACTCCAGAAGCTCCCCAGAACCCCAGACAGGTCTAGGTCAAGGGGTCCAGGACAGACAGGAGCACCTTGACATCCCAGGCCTTGGGGCACCTGGTCATCTCCTCTCCCTGCCCTCCTGAGGTCCTGCACCTGCCCCCCCACAGGCTGCTCCCCACCAGGCCCCAGAAGGATCTTTAAGTACTCAGAGCCACCTCTGTACCTTTCATGAGGGGTTCCTAGAGGACACTTGGGGACCCTCCCCCAGCCCCTCAGCAACTTAGCACCAAAAACTCAGCACAGAGGGAGGCCTGGGGTAAAGGAGGCAGTAGCAAATGCATACACAAGCGTAAGGATGGGGTAAGGAGTGACGGGGGGGGGCAGTGGTTGGTCTCAGGGTGTGAAGGGCTGAGAGTGGGAAAATAGGGGAGACTGCCGACACAAAACACAGTTTTATTTCTGCTGTGCTGGGGATGGAACCCAGGGCCACGTGCATGCAAGGTAAGTGCTCTCCCTTTAGACCCATATCCTCAACTCTTTGCATTTTATGTGTTTATCAATTTGCTGATGCCAGGATCTCTTGCTCTGCCACTTGAACCATGCCTCCAGCCCTGCTTTTTGCTGTTTTTGTCAGTTATGGGGCTTGAACTCTTGGCCTGAGTGCTGTCCTTGAGCTCTTCAGCTCAAGGCAAGTGCTCTACCATTTAAGCCACAGCATCACTTCTGGTTTTCTGGTGGCTTATTGGAAATAAGAGTCTCATGAACTTTCCTGCCTGGGCTGTGATCCTCAGATCTCAGCCTCCTGAGTAGCTAGGATTACAGGCACGTGCCACGGGCACCCAGCTTATTTTATGTGTGAACCAGAGTCTTGTTTAAATTTGCCGGGGCTGGCCTCAAATCCTCCATCCTGCCTCTACCTCCTGAGCAGCTGGGACTATAAGTGCGCATCATCATGCTTGGCCCCAGGTCTTTGGGTTGACAGCTGGAAGGGGAAAGTGGATGATGGAGGAGTAGGGGCGGTCAGTGGTGATGTCTTCATGTGGTGGGTGGTGGATGAGCCAAATGCACGAAGAGCTCCCTGGTGGAGGGGTGGCTCGGAGGAAGATGGTTCTAAGGCATGAGCATGGCTGCCCATGGAGTGGGATCTAATAGATGCCCACCACCCGCTGTCCCTCTGTGTCTGGGCTGCTGGGCCACTGGGCCGCTGGGCCCTCCTGACTGTACCTGCTTGGCCAGATGCCTCCGCCTCTCCTCACTGGCCTCATCCCGGCCCTGCAGGTCGCGTTCATGCTGGGCTCTGAGGGCCTGCACAGTCACCTCCAGGCGCAGCTTGGCATCCTCAGCAGCCGTCAGCTCATCCTCTAGCTCTGTCACCTGCGTCCGCAGGTCACTGGCCGCTTGCTCCGCCACCCTGCAGGTGCGCTCCAGCTCATGCACCTGGTGGGGAGGGGTGGGGACAGTGAGGGGGGGAGGGGGGCAGGGGTGCCCCTAGGAAGAGGGGGAGGCAGCAAGCTCAGGTGCCTGTTCTTCAGTGTGTCTCATCCTAAATCATGCTAAAACAGCTCACAAAAGTCTGCATTGTACAGGGCAATCCATCATCAAGAAAAAAACAAGAACCCCAAATTACCTTTTTTCCCCTACAACTTGAGCCATGCCTCCAGAAATCTTAGAATTTTAGTACTCTGATCTCAAGCCCTCAAATAAGGTCATTTTTTGTGCCCTTACTGAGCCTTGAACTTAGGGCCTGGGTGTTGTCCCTTAGCTTTTTCACTCAGGCTGGAGCTCTACCACTTGAGCTACAGCTACAGTTCTGGTGTTTTTTTTTTTTTTGTCAGTCGTGGGGCTTGAACTCTGGACTTGGGGGCTGTCCCTCAGCTCTTCAGCTCAAGGCGAGTGCTCTACCACTAGAGCCACAGTGCCACTTCTGGTTTTCTAGTGGTTTATTGGAGATAAGAGTTTCATGGACTTTCCTGCCCGGGCTGGCTTTGAACTGTGATCCTCAGATCTCAGCCTCCTGAGTAGCTAGGATTACAGGCGTGAGCCACCTTTGCCTGGCTAGATAAGGGCTTTTGAACTTGTAAATCAATCATCTAAAGCAGGTGAGTCTAGGCTGAGCATGCACTACATCAGCTGACTCTTGCTCATGATGGCTTACTTCCTCTGAGTTTCCTGATTTCCCAGTGTGAGCTCGCTTTTCCCGTGGCTACATCTGTGGGAATGGTGTGTGGAAATGAATCGAAGTGAGAGCAATTGGCGCTTGTGGACGACCTACACACCGGGTTCTTCTCAAGCACATGTGTCCACACCTCCCCCCCACACAAACCCTGGTGTCTGGGGAGTGGGAGCCACTCACATTCTTGCCCACATCGTCCTTGCTACCCAGCAACGCCTCCAGCTCAGCCCGCAGAGCCCGATTCTGCCGCTCCAGCTCTTCCCTCGCCTCCTGCTCCTCCTCCAGAGCCCGAGTCAGAGACAGAGCCCGGGCCTCGCGCTCCCGGCCCTCGGCCTCCACGCGCTCTCGGTCCTCCACCGCCCGCAGCACTGCGGCCTTTTCCTCTGCCAGGAGCTGGGGGGGGGAAGGTCAGGTGGGTCCCAGGGAGAGGGCAAGGAGAGACAGAAACACAGAGACAGAGAGAGACACAAGGACAGAGAGAGACACAAGGAACCTGACAGGATGACAGCCCTGGTGACATAGCAAGCCAGATTGGTTCCCAGATGAATGAAACCAACTAGTCCTTTGGACCATTTACCCTGCAGAGATCTTTCTTCCACTTTGGGTGGTGCTAAATGTACATGCACATGTACACACACACACACACACACACACACACACATCTATTGGTACTTCGTGGGGTTTGAACTCAGGGCCTTATGCTTGTCAAAGAGGCACTCTACCACTTGACACATGATCCCATTCCTTTTTTTCCAATAGAATCTTGGTTTTTGCCCACACCAGCCTGGACAGCAATCCTCCTATTTATATGCTTCCTCCACACCACCCCCATATCTAAAATGACAGGCACCCGCCCCCATACCCAGCAACTGAGATGGGATCTTGTGAATACTCTGCTCATCCTGGCCTCAGTCACAATCCTCCCATCTCCACATTCCTTAGAAGCCGGGATTATAGATGTGCAGCGCACACCTCGTCCCAACCTTTTCTGCATCTATGCCGATCCCCTCAGGCATTTGCCAACAGTAAGGGAGAGCTGACTCACACATGCTGCTGATTCTCTCTTAACTCATCCTCAGGGCTGGCCCATTATGTGGCAGCATGCCAACTTCCCAGATGGGTAAAGCGAGGCTAAGATGGGAAACACAAGTCCCCCAAGGAACCCAGCCAGTGAGCAAGGGTACAAGGGAGATGTGCTATTTCCTCGGCTGCTCATGGCACCCTGGGGGGACCATAGCAATCCAAATGAGGACACCTCCAAAGCAAGAGGGAAGCGTAAACCAGGGCACACAGGGCGGCCTACTTTTGGGGGCCCAGGGGAAGCAGCAGCCAGCCTCCTTCTCCTCCACCACCACAACATCACCACCCCTATGGCGGTAGGGGGAGGGGGAATTGGCTGAACCAGCTCCTAGCTGGGTAAACTGAGGCACACACCTGGTCGAACTTGCGCTGTTTCTTCTCTAGTGAGCTCACGAGCTGCCGCTGCTGCTCCAAATCCATGATGGCGTCGTCCAGCTCCTGCTGCAGCCGGCGGCGGCCCCGCTCCAGGCGCTCAGCTGCCTCGGTCTTCTCTGCCAGGCGTTGAGCCAGGGTCTCAGCCTCCCTGGCGGCCCGGCGCCTCGCCTCCTCCCCTGCCTCCAGTGCCCCGGCCTCCTCTTCCTGGCGTTTCCGCCACTCTGAGAGCTTTGGGGGGGGGAAGCAGGGGGAGGAAGAAGGTCAGGGGAAAGTGACCAAGGTGTGAGCTGGTGGGGACCCATTTCCCAGGCTCCCCCAGGCTCTCCTGCTCAGAGTGGACATGGGTGGAGGTCTATGTACTGTGACTCCCCCTGGGAGACCCAAACCATGGTTAGCACCCGTAGCTGACTCAGACTGGGGTCCTTCCTCAGGTCATCCCTCCCCAGTCTAAAGGAGAAACTGAGCCAGGGAGATGGAGGCTCCAGTAGAGCAAGTCTATACATGGTTTCAGCATCTCTTCTGAATATTCAGGATAGTTCTTAGGGATGAAGACATCTGTGTATGGGTTTTGAAGCATGCACAGGAGTTGGCCAGTTGAAGGCTTGCCCCCCATAGCTCTATGTTGAGCTGTGTGGGTGCCCTAACTCTCACCTAATCTAATTCTAGTGGAGATCTACTTTGTTCTATTTTGGGGGTTGGGTCATTTTTTTTTTTTTTGAGACTAGATTTTGCTATGTAGCCCAGGCTGGACCTGAACTGATGGAATTGCAGGTGTATGTCACTAAGCCTGGCTTTGAAGCTCCACTTCAAGGGGTTTCACAGTCTGGTTGGAAGGTTAATGGCAGGCAGGGAGCTATGGAAGGGTGGTGGGCAGGGAGGGACAGGTCAGCTGTGGAGGTCGGTCCTCCAAGGTGGGGGGGGGGGGGGGGGCCTGGAGAGGAGAGCTGGGCGGGGCAAGGGACAGCAGGAGGAAGGTGTCTGGCCCCAGTGGGTGGGAGCAGGACCGTTTCTGAGCCCGGGCTCAGGAGGAGCAGCACGGGCCGCGTATCCCTGAGGGCATGTTCACTGCCCACCTGGGCCTGGGCGCTCTGCAGCTCCCGGGCCGCCCGCTCCCGGGCCGCCGCCTCTTCTTCCAGCTGCTCCCGCAGCCCTGCCGCCTCAGCCTCCATGGCTCGCACGCGGGACCCCAAAGCCAGTTTAGCCCTGGTTTCCTCCTGCAGCAGCTCCTGTGGGTGGAGGCGACGTCTCAGCACAGTGGAGCGGGGCTAGCGTGCGGGTGGGCGAGACTGGGAGGGTTGCAGGAGGTGGAGCCAGGGCCGGGAGGTGGGGCTTGGGTGGGGGCGGAGGCCAGTAGGACTGAGCAGAGCCCAGTGGAGCTTGATAGAGGGGCGTGGCTTTGGGGGCGTGTCATTGGGCGTGTGGGCAGGGTATTGGGTGTGGGTTGTCAGGTGCAGGAGGGTCTTTGCTGGGCGGACATTGGGCGTGGCTTTGGTGGGTGTGGGGCGTGGCTTAGCTGGGCGTGGCGTGGCAGTAGGCGGGGCTTTGCTGGGCAGGCATTGGGCGTGACCCTGGTGGTGTGGGCGGGGCTTTGGTGGGCGGGGCACTGGGCGTGGTTTGGCGGCGGGCAGGGCCAGTCGGTCACCTGGGCGTCGTGCAGCTGGGCCTCAGTGCTGCTCAGCTCCTTGGCCAGCCGGATGGCCTTAGATTCGGCCTCGCTGAGTGCGCCGGACACATTCTCCAATTCAGCCTGCAGAGGCGGGACGAGGATGAAGCCCACCGAGGTGGCTCCCACCTGCTGACCCAGCGTCTCAGATCCCCACCGCACTCAGGCACAGAAGGGGCCAGAGACTGCCCCGGGTTCGGGGCCTCCGCTGACCATGAGTTGCACGGGATCCGCCACCCCCCCAGCAAGGAAGTACAGAAACAGCGACGGGGACCAGGTGCAGCAGATCCATCAGATCCAGACGGAAAACCCTGGGGCCTCACACCTGTAATCCCAGCTATTGGGGAGACTGAGGTCAGGAGGATACAGGCGAAAAAGTGATGCTCCTTACTCCCATCTCAACCAATAAAAGGGTGAACGTGGCCAGGCACAGGCTCACGCCTGTCATCCTAACTGATCAGTAGGCTGAGATCTGAGGATCATGGTTCAAAGCCAGCGTGGGCAGGAAAGTCCGTGAGACTCTTATCTCCAATAAACTACTCAGAAAAAGCAGGAAGTAGTGCTATGGCTCAAATAGGAGAATACCTGCCTAGCAAGCACCAGACTCTGAGTGGTACCTCTCAGAGAGATGGAGCGGGGGGGTGGAAGCACACTAGGTGTGGTAATTCACATCAATAATCACAACCACTTGGAAGGAGTTAAGAGGATTGTGGGTATGAGGCCAGACTGAACAGTTAGTCAGACCTTATTTTAAGGAAAAAGAAGACTGGGAATGGGAATGTGGCTTAGTGGAGTATTTGCCTGGCGTGCAAGAAGCCCTGGATTCGATTCCTCAGTACCACATGTGCAGAAAAAGCCAGAAGTGGAGCTGTGGTAGAGCACTAGCCTAGAGCAAAATGAAGCTCAGCAACAGTGCCCAGGCCCAGAGTTCAAGCCCCAGGACTGGCACCAAAAAAAAAGAAAAGAAAAGGCCTGGGGGTAGAGCTGAAATGATACATACAGCACTTCTTGCCCACCAATCAGGTCTATCAAACGGAATGTTTTTAGAGGACAAGCTCACCAAATTATTAACTCATCGGAGCTGGAAGGGACCACGTGATCGGATTGAATCCCCAGAGATCCAGAGAGGGTGAGCATCTCATCCAAGGTCACACAGCAGAGCCTGCCCCCCCCGCCCCTGCCCCCAACATACATACATACACACACACACACACACACACACACACACACACGAGACTTGCCACTCACCTGGGCTCGCTGAAGCTTCTCGGCAGCCTCAGCGCGGGCTCGCTCCCCATCACCAGCCCGGCCCTGCATCTCCTGCAGCTGGGACTCCAGGCGGCGCCTCTTCTGCTCACTCTCCTGCCGCACAGTCTGCAGGCTGCTCAGCTCCGTCCGCAGCTCAGACACCTCAGTCTCCAGGGTCAGGCGGGTTTTCTCCCATGCACCTTTGCCCTGTGGTGGCAGGAAGGTGAGCCAAGAGCTGGGTCCTGTCTTCCAGCAGCCCAGCACACTTCTGCCACAGGGCCTTTGCACTGGCTGCTCCCCAAAGGAGAACCCTCCCTTCCCGGCACATCTAGACACATGGCACAAACTCAACGCTGCTGAATGAAGGAGCTGGCCAAGAGTTTCCCCCCCCACAGTGCCCCTCCCCTCCTCCGTGCCCACCCACCCTCCGAGCTTGTTCCAGCTGCTCCGCCAGCTCTCCCAGCGCCTGGCCGTGCCGCTGCCGCAGCTCCTGGATCGCCACCTCGTGAACCCGTGCTTCCTCTTCCAGAGCCTTCTTCAGCTCTGTCACCTCCTGCTCTCTCTTGGAGCTTATCATGGGAAAGACAAGAGGAAAGGGGGACTTTGGGTTTGGGGAGGTGATATTGTGAAATTGTAGGGCTGGGGGGAGGACTGTGGCTTTAAGGGTGAACTCCTACATCACTCAAAACCCTACTCAAAAGGCTCCTTCTCAGGAAGCCTTCCTGAATCTTTTCCCATAGACTTCAGTTCAAGGTGTTGGCTTATTATCTGCAAATGGCCTGTTTCACGCCACTAAAATTCTCACTATTCTGGATTGGGGCTATCTGTGCTTAAATCTCCTTGTCCAAGCCATCAGGATGTCCTAGCGTGGCCACACAGCTGACGCATGCAGGCTGGTCCTGGAGCCCTAGCATCTAGTCCCTGAGTGGGGGCGGGGTCTCACCGCAGCTCCTGCTGTGCGTTGGTGGAGTCCAGCGTGTCCTCCAGCTCGCCCCGTAGCGCCTCCAGCTCCTCGCCCAGGTCTCGGCGCTGCTTCTCTGCCTTGGCCCTGGCCGCGCGCTCTGCCTCCAGGTCTTCCTGGGCCTCTGCCAGGCCAGCCTGAACCTCCCGGAGGGATTTGACCAGTTGGGTCCGGGCCCCACTCTCCTCCTCGGCCCTGTAGGGGGCGACAAGGACCACGGTTGGCATGGAGGCAGAGGGTGGGCCAAGATGGTTTTTCTGGGTCTAGAGAGGATGGAGGTGAGTTTCCATGTGTGCCTATGGGGGCACACTGCTGTAATCCTACCTAGTTGGGAGGCTGAGGTAGGAGGATCGAGGTCTAAGGCAAGATGGAGGAAAAGCTTGAGACCTTATCTGATAAACAAATAGTAAGAAGCCAAAAACTGGGGTGATAATAGTTCTGATTAAAAAAAAATAGCCGAGTACTGGTGGCTCACACCTGTAATCCCAGCTACTCAGGAGGCTGAGATCTGAGTTTCACGGTTCAAAGCCAGCCTGGGCAGGAAAGACCATGAGACTCCTATCTCCAATAAACCACCAGAAAACCTGAAGTGGTGCTGTGGCTCAAGTGGTAGAGCACTCGCCTTGAGCTGAAGAGCTGAGGGACAGCGCCTAAGCCCAGAGTTCAAGCCCCACCACCGACCAAAAAAACAAACAACAACAACAACAAAAAAACACCCAGCGATCGGCTGGGAAGGTGGCTCGTGGTAGAGTGCTTGCCTAGCATGCATGGGTTGGATTCCTCAGTAGCACATACACAGAAAAAGCTGGAAGTAGTGCTATGGCTCAAGTGGTAGAGTGTTAGCCTTGAGCAAAAGACGCTCAGGGACATTGTTCAGGCCTGGAGTTCAAGCCCCAGGACTGGCAAAAACAAAGAACAAAAACAAAGAACAAAAACAAAAACAAACAAACAAACAAAAAAAACACCTGGCGCTTACCCTGGGGCCAGGCCGTGACCAAGGGTTGGGCAAGAGCTTTCTTTCATGAACCTCAGGGCTCCTGCAAGTGCCCCCACTTTATAGAAGAGACAGCCTAGAGACACCAAAGCGGGGTGGACGGGGAGGACGAGGCTCCCGCTAAGATGGACTCAAAAGGGTGACTGGTTGCACCTAAGGCCATGGGTTCTAGGCCACATGCGCTTCCCTTTTCCTCCTCTCTGAAACGGAGCTGCTCCCGCCCATCTGGCCTTCAGTAGGGGCTCCCTAAGCGTGGGTGCATGCAATTATAAGGGAGGGGGTCAATCTGGAGGCGCCAGGCTGGAGAGGCAGGTGAAGGGTCAGGGGGTCCCCACTGTGGCCTGACAGAGGACACGACCAGAGTGCTGGAGACTCGGGTCACGGGTCAGGCACCTCCATGGGTGTTGGGTGGGGCTGGGGGGGAGTGGCGTACTTGAGCAGGGCGGCCTGCAGCTCCTCCTCCTTGCGGCCCAGCTGCACGCGCAGCTCCTCCGCCCGCTGCTGCTGCTCCAACATCTGCTCCTGAAGCTCGGAGCTCTCCCCATCCAGCCGACGCTTCAGCTTCTCCAGCTCCTGCCGCCCCTTCTCTTCCTTGCGCAGCCGGTCTGTGGGCAGGGGCAGTGGTGTATGTATGTGTGTGTGTATGTGTGTGCCCTCACCCACTGCCCTCCTGCTCCTCCTCCTCCCTCTGACCCCAGCCCTGCCTCCTCCCTCTGACTCCAGCTCCCCTGCCATCTGGCAGGCAAGGACCCCCCCCCCCGAGTGCCCCCCCCACCAGAGCTAGCGAGGTCCACACAACCCCTCCCCCCCTCCCGCAAGGCCTGCACGTACCCTCCATGTCTGCGATGGTGGCCTCATACTTGAGCCTCAGCTTGTTGAGACTCTTGATCTTCTCCTCCTCCTCGGCGGCCTGGGATGAGGACTCGGCCAGGCGCTCCTCCAGTAGACGCCGCTCCTGGCAGGGCAGGGGGAGGGAGGGCAGGGGTAAGCTGGTCAGGAGATGGTGCACAGGCCCAGACACCGCCCCACACACCAGCCTCACCCCTCCCACCAAGTCTCAGCCAGGGCATCTGTGGCTCCTACACTGGGAGGATGACTGTCATTTGTTTCTCCTTGGGGCTGGCTTGGGACTGTGATCCTCCTATTTCCACCTCCCAAGTAGCCAGAGTGGCAGGCACACACTCCATGCCCCAGCTTAGTAACTGACATGGAGTCTCACTGTTTGCCCAGGTGAGATTCAAACCTTGAGCCTCCCTTCTCTGGTCTTCCAACCAGCCAGGATCACAGGCATGCACTGTCACACCTGGCTGTATTTCCTCGTGGAGACAGGGTCTTGCTAACTTTGCCCAGAGGGGCCTCAAGCTCAGATCCTCCTGCCTCTGTCTCCTGAGGAGTTGGAATCAAACCCTAGTGCTACCACCCCTGCACTGATAGATTTCTGGTCCCGTATGGCCCTGCCCTCACCCGGGAGGCGTGGCCTCGCATGGAGGACACACCCACCATGCTCTGCTGTCAGCCCCCACCTTGCTTAGCTTGGTGTTCTGGTCCTCCAGGGCTAGCAAGTCCTCCTCAAACTTCTTCATCTTTGCCTCGGTGGTCACCTTCTCCAGCTGCAGCTTTTGCCGCGCCCCTTCTTCCGCCTCCAGGTGAGTCTCCAGCTCCTACAGCGGGGAGAAGGGGAGAGGGAGGACCCACAGATTGCACCGATCTTGTGAGTCCGCTGGACAAGGCTGGACAAGATCTTCCTGGGCTCCCTGGCTCATGCACTGGCTAGCAAGCACTTATTGAGTGCACACAACAGCTGGGTCAGAATTCCTGTCTGCGGAAACGTCATACTTGGGGGTGCAGTATGTGTGGTGCAGATCAGATATAACAAGCAAATGGCTCTATAGATCACCACGGTGATGCCAGCCATCAGGCAATTAAGCCGCCATGAGCCTGTGCTGCTAGGCACACAGAGGCCTGCAATGGCCCAGCCAAGCAGCTTCCTATTCACTCTGCCTCTGCCACCTCCCCACCTGACCACAGGGCTGGGTGGGGCTTTGGCTGACAGGCCAGTATTGGCTAACCTGGAAGTCATTCAAATAAATGGACACAGCCAGTGGTCCACCCCACATCTGTCTCCAGAGCCGCTGCTCCCTCCCCCAAGATACTGGGTGTTACTTTCTTTTTTTTTTTTTTCCTGCTTATGTGGTGCTGAGGAATCGAACCCAGGGCCTCATGCATGCAAGGCAAGCGCTCTACCTCTGAGCCACCTTCCCAGCCCTGAAGTGTTACTTTCAAGACAGGTCCTCACTAACTTTGCTCAGGCTGGCTCCCAGCATGAGATCCTCCTACCTCTGCCTTTTGAGTAGCTGGGATTACAGGCAATCGCCACCACGCCCAGCTTATGCACAAGACTGAAGGGGAACCAAATGTGCCTGCAAAGGCAGCAGCACAGGGGCAGAGCATCGAGGACTGGAATGCCTAGATCCAGCCGTACCTGAAGCTTCACATTCTAGAGGCTCCAATATTTGAACAAATACATGAGCACTTGAATTTCCTTTTGGCCCCGGCCCCTCCCATCTGATTTTACTGTGCATTCACCACCCCAGAACACCTCATTGGTAGAAGCTGAGGGAGAAGGGGTACAGCAAGGGGTCTGGGGAGGTGGCCTAAGATGGGGTCCCCCCATGGGGGGGAGACAGGGACGAACCTGAATGTGCTGTTGCAGCCTCTTTTTCTCAGCCTGCAGCTGGCGGCTACACTCCTCCTCTTCCCCGACCCGGGCCTCCAGCTCGGTCACCACCAGCTCCAGCTCCTGCTTGCGGGCCGCCAGCCGTCCCCGCGTCTCCTCGGCCTCTGCACACAGCTCGGCCTCGGCTCGCAGCTGCTCGGCCAGGCGGGTGCGCTCTTCCTCCAGCTGCAGGGTGAGGCCTGGTCAGCGGGCACCTCCCAGGCCCTTCCTCCCTCCCCAGCCTCCTCTCAGTCCCCCATGCTCTCCAGGTTCAGTCCTTCCTCCAGAGAAGCCCCACAGGGGTCCTTCTCCTCTATCGCTGACTCTACCCCTAGGTCCAGAAACCTAATCCAAATTATTCAGGGAAAAAAGCAACAGGACAATACTCAAGAAAAGAGTTTGCCTTGGTATCATCATCATCACCATCATCATCATCACCATCATCATCATCACCATCATCATCACCATCACCATCATTATCATCACCATCATCATCACCATCATCATCAACATCATCATCACCATTATCAACATCATCGCCATCATCACCATCACCATCATCATCATCATCATCATCATCATCTTTTTCATGAGGCAGGGTCTCACTATATAACCCAGCCTAGCCTCTAATGCAGGATTCTCCTGCCAGCCGCCTCCCAGGTGCTGTGATGTGCCCCAGCATTAAGATGATAAAATGTTGGAAACAATTGGAAATCCACCACCCCCAGAACACAACCCCACCCAGCTGGACCCTGCCCGGAGTGGTCCCCAAATCCCACCGTGCAGCTGCCTAGGCAACCTGGCTAGGCAGCCCGAATCCGCCCACCGCCAGCCTGAGGGCTGGACTGGGCTCCACGGAGAGCCCCACCCACACTGACCCCGCCCACTCCGCCAAGCCACTCCCGCTCGCTTGGTTCTGCGCTGACCACGCCCCCATCCTAGCCCACCTAGCCCTGACTGCGCCCTTCTCACCTAGACCACGCCTATGCGCTGCTGGCTCCGCCCCTCTAGCACAGACCACGCCCACCTCCCGCCCCTCACCTGTGTCACGCGGATCTGGAGCTCCCCCACTTCGCGGGCGCTCTGCTGTTGCAGCTCCTGCACTTTCTGCAGCTCCTGGGCGCGCGCCTGCAGCACCTCATCCTGCCGGGTCACCTGCAGCAGGGGCTTCACCTAGGGGAGGGGGGTGTGGTCGGTGGGAGGCGGGGCTGTCTGCGCACAGGCCTGTCACCTGGCTGCTCCTCATCCTGTGCCTTCAGTGTAACAAACTGTCTTAGAGCCCCACAGCCTCTGAGTGGTGTGAGTCCTTCTCACTCAGCCCTGGCTCCGCAAGTCCCTTCCCAGGTCCGTGCAGACCAAGCGCCAGGGCCCGGTGATCGGCCGACCCCACGCTCCTGGGCCTCACCTTGATGAAGAGCCGCCACCACTGCCAGTTCCTGAGCTTGAGGTAGGCTGCGCAGTTCCTCTGCATCACCCGCAGAGCGCTCTGCTGCTGCTGACGCCTCTGGAAGGCCCTGGGGACAGGAGCAGGGGGCGTCACCCTCCCCACCTGGCCCCAGCGGGCCACTTCTGTGGTTTGGTGTTGAGACAGAACCGAGGACCAGGCCTAACCTTCCCCTGCCTGCCCCTCTTGAGAAGTAGCTGGTATTACAGGGGTAAAGCACCATGCCCAACCTCTGAAGCCATTTTAAGGGCTGGAATCTTCTTGTATCCTGAGATGGGCCAGCCTCCCGTGTCTGCAGGGCCTTTGCACAAGCTCTCCTGCCACTCTCCTGCCTGGGTCACCTTCCCTTTGTGTAGCTGGTGCTTAGCTGTGACCAAGCTGCACAGGGCCTCCTCCCTGTCATCTCTTCGTCACCCTCTTCCCCTCCCCAAATTCCTGAGTTACCCCTGGCTTTCTCTGCCTTTGCACTAAGTTCCTACATCCTGGCAATCCTGGGCTCCATAGGGCCAAGAAGCCCAGGTACCCTACAGCTCCCTCTGCCCTCTTGAAGGCCAGTGCCATCTGGTCAACCTCTCCCAGCTTTGGCCCCTAGCACCCCAGAAACATTACCTCACACATACCTGCGAGCCAGGTAGCCTCTAGCAGCTGCCTGGAATGACACGATGATGTCTGTGACCTTCAGGTCGCGTTCCTCTTCCAGCTGGGCCAGGACCCCCGCCCTGAAGAAGATTTTGCTCTGTCCCACGCGGTAGAGGTTGGGATCCAGTTCAAGGGCCTGAATCTGTGTTTGGGGGAGGGTTGGGGAGTAGGGGAGAGGAGGTCAGAGGTGGTGGTGATGGGGTGACGTGATGAGGGATAGCAAGGCTCCCTTCCTCTCTCTTTCCCCCCACTCTCCTTTCCCCAGCACTGAGCCTCTTGTGCATGCGCCCCTCAGGCCCTTCCTCCAAACTGGGGCTCCTGCGCATGCGTGCCCCAGGCCCTGCCTCCTCATTGGGGCTCTTGCGCAAGCACACTGGACCCCATCCCCACGCACCATCTTCTCGCAGGCCTGCTTTCCATCCATGAAGCCCTTGGGGATGGCATTGGGCGTGAGGATCTCGTACCTGTGCGGGCCGGAGTTAGGGGGTTACCGGCGGGCTGTGGCACCCACGAATGGCCCAGGCTTCACAGGGAACCGAGATACAGAGTATCCCACTGCCCCGGGTGTGTGTTTACGCGCGCAGGACTCAGGCCATGAACCCGGGGCCTGGGGGTGGTAACTGAGCTCTTTCCTTCCAGGTTGGCGCTCTACCCCTTGAGCCACACCTCCACTTCCGACTTTTTGCTAGTTCGTCGGCAAGAAGAGGCTCACAGACTTTCCTGCCCAGGTTGGATTCAAACCGAGACCCTCAGATCTCAGCCTCCTGAGTAGCTAGGATGACAGGCGTGGGCCCCAGCACCCGGCTTCTGCTTCGCTTTTTAAACTGCACATTGCCACAAAGTCAGGTGGGCTACAGCTCGTGGTTTTTTTGGGGGGTGTCTATCACCCTGAAACGCAGCAGCAGCACGCACAGGTGCCCTGAGCACTGGGAAGGTAAGGGGAGGGGGCAGGAGGAGGGGAAGGAGAGAGGTGGAGGGGGAAGGGGTGCCCTTCACCCCCCCTTGCAGTGGAGCAAGGCAAGGCTCCCCAAGGCCAGCACATTGTCCTGCCCCTGCAGGCAGCGTGGGGGTGGGGGGCGTGACCCCAGGCTCCCTGCCGGCCCGGGAGGGGGGGTGACCGTGACCCCAGGTTTCCCCCCCACCCCGGCCCCGGGTGGGGAGGCGTGATTCCCGCCCCCCTTCCCTGCCGGCCCTGCCCGCGCTGCTCCTCACCGTTGCCGGAACTCCTGGAAGAGGATTCGGTTGGGGAAGCCCTGGCGGCAGATGCGGATTCCCTCCAGCACGCCATTGCAGCGCAGCTGGTCCAGCACCAGCCGGGGCTCCAGCTTCCCGGCCTGCGGGGCGACACGCGGGGTCAGCGCCGGCCACCAGGGGGCGCCGTGGCCCTTGCCACGGGGGTCAGCCCCGAACCCCGCGCCCGGCCCACCCAGCGCCTGCTCCGTGCCTGGAAAAGAGCCAGGCAGAAAGGCCCAGGTGCGGGGCTGAGTTTGCACGAGGTGTGTGTGTGGGGGGAGGTGGGAGGGACTGGTCAGAAGAAGATGTGAACAAAGCCAGCGAGTTGTCTGGGCAGCTGAAAACAAGACACCCATGGTAGAAGTCTAGAGGAAAGAGAAATCCCTACAGTTCAACCCTGACCTTATTTCTGGAATGCCAAGATGGGTGTGGGGGGGATATCTTAGCTGTGCACCCCTGAGAATGGGGGACTCAATCACCATAGCTCCTACACTCTGAGGAAAACAACACATTAGGCCACTCATGGGTTTGAATTTCCATCCTGCACCTTCTCTGTAGGTCTCATTCCCTCATAATTCCAAGAAGAGAACCCTGGTGGAAATTACCTCCCTCCATTCCACGGCCATCCCTTGCATCCCATGTTCCCACCTACCACAGGGTCTTTGCACAAGTTATTCTAGGCCTGGAATACCAAAATTCAGATGTCACCTCTTCCTGGGTGTCTTCCTGGATTTCCCTGACTAGCTCAAACTCTATGTGTCATGTACTGCTCCTATAATTTTACTTGGACAGGTGTCCCAAGTGGTTAGCTGAGTATCTGAGCTCCCTGGAAGTATTGCTCAAAGCCACAGAGCCAGTTGAGGGTCCTGGGGTCCACACCAGGGCTCTGGTAGCCCCCTCCACCCTCCGTCCATCTGTCCTGCCGCCCGGGGGCCCGGCCACTCACCCTCTTCTCATGGTTGGGGACGATGCAACGGACGAAGCTGGGGTTGGTGTTGCTCAGAGTGGCCATGAGGCGGCTCAGGGACTCCTTGTAGAGCTGCCCCACTGTCCGGAACATCCCGCGGCGAGGCCGGCCGCCGGGGGGGCCGTCCCCCAGGCTGCTCACCTGCTCCAGTCCCACGATGCCTTCCACTGAGGAGGTTGGGGGGGGAGAGACACAGAGAGAAGGGTCAGGGGTCAGATTTAGGGGGCTGGGACGGCCAGGGTCACGCCAGACAAGCGGGTCATGCTTCCAGGTCACATACCCAGCCTCTTGGTGTATTATTTCATTTCTGAGAGGTTTCCCTAACTTTGCTTGGGCTGGCCTCGAACTTGTACATGATCCTCCTATATCGGCCCCAATCCGATTTCTCAGAGGAGGGAAAGGGAGTGGGGGGTCTAAGGACACAGCGGCTCCCCGGCTTGTGGGGCAGGCAGAGGTTCAAGCCACGCCCATACAGGCCCCACCCACAATCGGACCACCTTTCTGGACACTCACCCAAGGCCCTGCCCACTGCCATAGCCCCGCCCACAAACAGACCACGCCCACTGCCGCTATGGTCATGCCACACATAGCACCACTCACCCACAAGCCCCGCCCACCTCCACTATGGGCATGCCCACAGCACAGAGCATGCCCACGCCCACTCTCTACAGCACCACTCACTGGACACGCCCACTCCTGTAGGCCCCGCCCACACCTACTCTGGCACGCCCAGCCGTGGACCAGACAGCATCACTTACCCACAGGCCCCGCCCACCACCACTATGGGCATGCGCCCACTCTACAGCACCACTCCGTGGACACGCCCACTCCGGCAGGCCCCGCCCCCAGCTGCTCTGGACACGCCCACCCTTGGACCACAAGACCTGGCCCAGCAGAGCAAAGAGCCCTCACTTCGGCCATTTTCCACGAGGATCTGATTTCCAGGGACTCCACTTATTTGTTTATTTATTCTTTAAAATTCTGCTGCAGTTCTGGCGGGGGGGAACCGAGAACCTCGTGCCCGGTCAGCTAGCACTGCATCCCTTAAGCCATGCCCCGGCTTGCCATCGCTTTTAAAACAGGGTTTGATTCAAAGACAAGCCTTTCTTTACTGGGAGAGTCTGGGAATGAGCAGGACCCAGAAAGGAAGCAAGGAAGAGGAGAGAGGTGTGGGGCAGACATTCACACCCAGGTTCAGGTCACAGCCCCGCCCCCCACCCCACCCTCGCCCCCACCCCCACCCCCGCCCCTTTGTTGGGCAGGCCTCACCGTGGATGCACACACACACCCACCCCCTGGTGGAGACGGGGCAGAACTGCATCTCCCTGGAGATCCTGGGGACGAAGGCGGGAAGGAGCCCAGGGAAGCAAACTGCTGGAGGCCCCCATGTTCTGGGGAAGAAGGGCAGAGGGGAGGTGGGGGAGATGCAGGGGAGATGGCGGCAGAGGAGAGATGTATGAAGAGAGGAAGGAGAGGAGGTGACAGAAAGAAAAGGAGGAGAGGGTTATTCATAGCACAGAGCAAGGCAGGCAGAAGCTTGGATGTTAGCCAGGAGATTTCCAATTCCTGTTCACCTTTGTGTCAACTGCAAGAAATTCAGCACAAAAGACAAAAAAAATCCCTCCCTATATGCTGAAGCTGTATCTGTTTCATTAGGTATCCCTTTTCACCCTGGCTGCCAGGAAGCTCAACCACTAATTTTTTACTCTTTGCACCCTGCCGTTCAGTCCTCTGGTATGAACGACGTGCCTGACAAAAACCAAATTTCCCCTGGCTGTTTTCTGCTCATGAGCTCAAAGCATTCTAGTTCTTTGCTCTGTGCCTGCCAAGCCAGGTGTGTCTCCAGGGATGCTTTTTCAGTTTGAGATCAAAACAAGCTGACCAATGGTGAGAACGTGAAATTGGGGGAAAACAAAAACAAGGTGCTGACTCTGCCTGTTTGAAAGAGCATTTGAAAGAGCTCAGACTGGGAGACGGTCAGGGCCCTGCCACGAGGGCATCTGCTTTCCTGCCTCTGCTCACCAGCAGCGAGCTGAGGGCCAAATTCTTCCCTTGGTGTGGCAGGAACACCACCCAGCACTCCAGCCTCATGTTCCAGTCCTTCCCTGCAGGTGCGCTGGGGTCTGTGCCAAGAAGCACAGCCTGGAGGCTTAGTGGACCAGGGACATCGTGGCTCTGACATCCTTGTAATTAATCCCTTACCAGCAGAATAAGAATGTTTCTAATTACAAGGAGGAGGAGGAGGAGGAGGAAAGAAATGCCCTTGCATGCCTACATATATCCTTTTTTTGTTTGTTTTTTTGTTTCGTTTTTGTTTTTTTTGGTCCGGTCGTGGAGCCTGAACTCTGGGCCTGGGCGTTGTCCCTCAGCTCTTCGGCTCAAGGCTAGCACTCTACCACTTGAGCCACAGCGCCACTTCCGGCTTTTTTCTTTTTTGCTTATGTGGTACTGAGGAATCGAACCCAGGGCCTCTGGCATGCAAGGCAAGCGCTCTACCACTGAGCCAACTTCCCAGCCCCTTGCCTACATATATCTAAGAAGAATGTGTTTCCTTCTTCCATTCACAGACCTAAATATTCCACCTCAGCTACATGACCCCTGTCTGCAGATTCTTCATCCGTCTTCAACTAACTACCAATGGAAGATACTCAGCACCAAAACAAGTAAGTAAATCACTTCTGCAACCAATCTCAGGCAGACAATCTGATGTAATCTGGGGGATCCTGGAACTACTCTCCATGAACACTGAAGTAACACCATATGTATTTATTTTCCTGGTCTGATTGCATAGGCTACCATTGCAATAATAATAATAATAATAATGCAAAAACTCTTGACTACCCATAGTTTCCAGTGGCCATCCTTGTCTGCTGTCTGATTATAAGATCCTCGGCTAGGGCACCAACCCTATCCATCTATTTGGGGGCCTGAGCCAGGCCAGGGGCTCCCCGGGCTCCAGGGAAGGGAACCCTCACCATCTTTCCAGATCTCAGCTGTGAGTCGGTCTGTGCTCTGGTGGAGCAGGGAGGCGACGCTGTCATTCAGGGGGTCCATGTTCTTCATCAGCCACTCGTTGGCCTTGTAGTCGACCTGAAAAGACCCGGGGTGGGAGGTTGATTGATTTGCCTCCTTGTTCTCAGTGCTGAAACTCAGCCTGGAGTGGAGCGTTGGCGCCACCTTGTGTCCACACTCGGAATTGCGCCTCAACCGCATGGCTGGGCCTCTCCAGGTCCTTCTACCCCCAGGCAGGCACCTGGCACACAAGTGGTCTAGGGAATGACCCCAGCACCCGAGTACACGGCCTCCTGGCCACACAAAAAGCCTATGTTGTTTCCTATTCCTCACATTTGCCGAAGGAGTGAAAAGTTGTCTAGTTCTTTGGTGAACTCCTACCCATCTCTTAGAGCCCCTTCTGCTGGTTTCCTCTGGGAGGCCTTGCCCCTTGGGTGCCCCAGCTGCTCCCTGTGGTGACTGGCTAGGCAGGCCCTGCTTTCCACCCACTCCTTCCCCTCGTCCCCACTCCTACCGCACCCAGGCTGCCCCCAGCTCCCTACCTTGCCCGCATAATGCAGGACACTGAAGTCGGCCTGGTCCCGCAGATGGCGGGGGCGCTGGAACTTGGGGTGTCCGCCCTGCTCCTGGGCCACCTTCTCCACGAATGACTTGTCCGTGGCCTTGGGGAACCAGCACTCCTCATCCAGCAGGGCCAGGAGCCCAGGAGGGTTGGCCTGGGCACCCACGGGAAGGACAGTCAGTCCCGGTACTGGACGCTCAGGACCCACCCCAGGAGGATACTCTGGGTCCCCTTCTGGGCCCCCGATCGATCGCTTGCCTAGGGACCGGGACTGGGAAAGGGGCCCCAACTCCCAGTTGAACCGGGCACTGGTCCCACAGTGGCTGGAGCAGCGAGGATGAAGGTGCATTGGAACTGGTGGGCAGGAGAAGGTGCACTGGCACTAGGGGGCAGAAGGTGGTGATTGGCACCAATGGGTGGGGGGAAGGACGGGGTGAGACAGGGGTGGGGCAGAGCCTGGGGAGCCTTTGGGAGAGCAGGCAGGCAGGGCTTGGTGGGGTGGTGGGTGGGGCCTGGGTGGGGGCGGGGCTTGACGTGGGGACAGGGCCTGGCAGCTGGGCAGAACCTGGCAGGGCAGGAAGGAGTGGCCATGGTAAAGAGTGGGGGCGTGGCTTGTGGGAGGAGCCTGTCAGGGTAGAGCAGGTGGACAGGGAATCTAGGCAGTGCTTGGTGGGCAGGACAGAGTGGGGAGTGTTGGGGGGGCGGGTCTGGCAGTGGGCAAGATCTTGGTCGACAGGGCCTGGCAGTGGGCGGGGCCTTACAGTCGGTGGGGAGGGGCTCTTGTGGGCAGGATCTTGGTGGGTGGGCTAGGCAGTGGGCAGGGCCTTGTAGTGGTAGTAGGCGGGGCCAGGGTCTTTATGGAGAGTGGGATCATGGTGGGAGTGGCTCTTGTGGTGGGCCTGGCCAGGGTTGGCCTGTGTCGGTGGACAAGACTGGGCGGGGTTCTTGTAGTGGGCGGGATTTTGGTGGGCGGGAGCCAAGGGTCTTGTGGGTGGAATCTTAGTAGGGAGGGCCGGGTGGTGGGCGGGGCCAGACTCCTGTAGGTGGGATCTCAGGGTGGTGGGTGGGGCCAGGGGCTGTGGTGGGCGGGACCTCAGGTGGTGGGTGGTGGGCGGGGCCAGTCTCCTGTGGGTGGGATCTCGAGGTGGTGGGTGGGGCCAGGGGCTGTGGTGGGCGGGATCTCAGATGGTGGGTGGCAGGCGGGGCCAGGCTCCTGTGGGCGGGATCCCGGCGGGCAGGGCCGGTGGGGCTCACCGGGCGCTCGATGAGGTCGATGCAGGGCTGCAGGTCCAGGCCAAAGTCCAGGAAGGTCCAGGCGATGCCCTCGCGCTGGTATTCCTCCTGCTCTAGCACGAACATGGTGTGGTTGAACAGCTGCTGCAGCTTCTCGTTCGTGTAGTTGATGCACAGCTGCTCGAAGGAGTTCAGCTGCGGGACAGAGAGGGCATGAGCGGGAGGACATTGCAGAGGACCGTGGGGAGGACCACGGGGAGGATGTCGGGGAGGACGGCGGGGACAGACCTGGAAGATCTCGAAGCCAGCGATGTCCAGGATGCCCAGGAAGGAGGCTCCCTGGCGCGGGCTGCGGTCCAGGGCGCGGTTGAGCCGCAGGACCAGCCAGCGGAAGAGGCGCTCGTAGGTGGCTTTGGCCAGAGCCTCCAGCGCGAAGTCAGCCTGCGGGGAGATGCGGGGTGTGGGCGAGGCCAGGGCCGGGCCTCGGGGTGGGGTGGGGTCTCCAGGCCTCCCGGGGCCCCCTCTGGCCTTGAGGATAAACGCCAAGGCTGATCCACACCACGCTGGCCATCGTGGACCCCCGGCCTTGCGTCCCCTTTGCAGCCTGGACGGCAGGGGTTCAAATTTCATCTCTGTCACTTGGAAGTCGTGTGACCCTCGGGTCCATAAACACACCTGTGCCTCAGTGTCTTCATCTCAAGTGGAGGACCAACACTTGCCTTCCAGATGAGTGGGGTGACTCCCAGCTCCTTACCTTCCAGTCTTTTCTTCCATCCTGGGACCCCAATGCTGAGCCCAGGACCAGCCGACAGGCCCGCCCAATGGCCAGAACTTCCTAGCGTGAGGTCACTCCTTCCTTTCACGCCTGTGATCTCGGTCACCATTGCTTCCAGACTAGGACTGCACTCCACCCCAGCCCACCTCTCCCTGTTTCAGTGGAGCCAACAGCCAAAGAGGTCTATATATAAAGAATATCGATCAAATCACCTAGATCCTAGCCTCCCAATGCCTCCAGGATGCAAATCACCTGCTTACTGTGGGCCTTTGGACCTTGCATGCCCTGCCCTGTCCCTGACATCGCTGACCCTTAGGTCACCAAGCTTGCTCCAGCCTCAAGACCTTTGCACCTGCTGTTTCCTCTGCCTTGAACTTTGTCTTCTCCTAGAATCCATGGCTCCAGCATGCTTTCGGCCCCAGGAAAGCCTGGCCTTTGTTTTGCTCATTGCTTTCAGTCTCAGCCCCTTAACCAGGGCATGGCGCGCTGCCCACCATGCCTACCTGTTCCTTGGTCTGAGCCTTCTGCACGAAATCCCGGCCGACTTTGATGCGGGGTGTGAGCAGGGCACGGGAGAAGTCGGTCACCCCCAGACCCAGGAGGCGGCAGAGCTTCTGTGCAGCTGCGAGAAGGGCAGCAAGGTACAGTCAGCGCCCCCCAGTGGGCAGGGCACAGAGTGAGGGGCAGCCTTTAAAGTGTACATGTGCAGGATTGTGCATGTGCATGTTCTGTGCCCCAGTGGGAACCAGAGAAAAACTAGCCACAGAAAGAATCTGGCAGGCTGGGAAGGTGGCTCAGTGGTAGAGTGCTTGCCTTGCATGCATGAGGCCCTGGGTTCGATTCCTCAACACCACATAAGCAGAAAAAGCCGGAAGCGGCGCTGTGGCTCAAGTGGTAGAGCGCTAGCCTTGAGCTGAAGAGCTGAGGGACAGCGCCCAGGCCCAGAGTTCAAGACCCATGAGTTCAAGACCCATGATCAATTAAAAAAAAAAAAAAAGGAATCTGGCCGGGTGCCAGTGGCTCACGCCTGCAATCCTAGCTACTCAGAGGCCTGAGATCTAAGGAGATTCTGCTCAGAACCAGAAAAACACCCCCACTTGATGCAGATCTGATCACAAGAACAGCAGGTGATGGTCCTGTACATGAGGCCAGCAGGCGCCCAATGCCCCTAAGATTTTTCCATATTGCAGGTGAGCCTGGAAGATTCTGGGTAGGAGGAGGCTGGGGGCGAGGGGGGTTTGCAGGGACCCCGGTACCTGTGTTGTCTGGCATGGTGGCCTGGTCCGTATTCCGCTCTCTCTTCAAGACCACGTTCCCAAACTGGAGCACCGCGGACACGGTGCGCAGCATGGCTGTGGGGGGCAGGGATGGGCGGGGTCACAGAGGCACAAGACCCTCCCCCAACACTCAGCCCAACACCCTTGGGGGTCTTAAAGAAGGGAAAGTGACTAGTGCATTGTGATTATTGTCGTTGTGGTACTGAGATTTGAACTCCAGGCCTTGCACTTGCTGGGCAAGTGCACTACCACTTGAGCTGTGCCTCCAGCTCTTGTTTTGCTCTGGTTAGTTGTTGTTTTGTTGGTCGTGGGGCTTGAACTCTGGGCCTGGGCGCTGTCCCTCAGCTCTTCAGCTCAAGCCGAGCGCTCTACCCCTTGAGCCACAGCGCCACTTCCGGTTTTCTGGTGGTTTATTGGGGATAAGAGTCTCACAGACTTTCCCGCCCAGGCTGGCTTTGAACTGGGATTGTCAGCTCTCAGACTCCAGAGTAGTTAGGATGACAGGCATGAACCACTGGCACCCGGCTTCTGGTTAGTTCTGAGGTAAAGTCTCTCTCTTTGCCAAGCCCATGCTTGGACCTCCAGAGTCCTATTTCTGCTCTTCCCCCCACCACCACCATAGCTGGGGTATCAGGCATGCACCACTCTGCCAAGCTATTGGTCCAAATGTGGGGCTTGGAAACTGTTTGCCTAGGCTGGCCTTGAACTGTGATCCTCCTGATCTCATTGGCTTACAGGAGTGTGCCACAACTCAGCATTGATCCTCAAAGTAAAAGAGATGTCTCACAAAGCACAGGGCAAGGTTGCACCAAGAGCTTCCTGGCCCCACCCAGACTCCCCACCCTTGGGCAACTGCGCCAGCAGGCCGTACCACAGCATCCTGCCCCTCACAAACACCAGAGGGCGCCATCCACACAGGAACAAGACAAAAGCCTGCCGAACCCTGGTACCAAGAGTCCTACAAGGACAAAGGTCTGTGGAATGGGGCTGAAACAAGGCAGGCATGGCCAGGCCACTGGGCAGAATGCCCAGGAAGGCACTTGGGGTGTAGACCATCGAAGAATCTAGGCAGTAGGTGAATTTGCCAAAGCCAGGCCGTGAATAAAGAACACAGTCTCCATTCTTCCTCCTTGCAGAGTTTTAGAAGGTGCGTGTAAGTGGGTCGTGTATCCAGCACCATGGGGATGACATAGTCACAGATGATGAGACCCTCATCTCAACTAACAAGCCAGGTGTGGCGGCCATGTCTGTAATCCCAGCTACACAAGAGGCATAGGTGGGAGAATCAGGATCTGAGGCTGCCTCTGACAATAATAATAATAATAATAATAAAAGCAAAAAGAGCTAGGGAGGGGGCATGGTAGAACATCTGTCCGGCAAGAGCAAGGCCCTGAGTTCAAATCCCAGCACCACATGGCCCTCTGGACACACAATAATGCCTTGTCATTTTCTGAGACTATTTGCAGCTGTGTTCTGTTTGGTTGTTAAGGTGCGCAGGAGGCTGGGGTTGGTTTTGTTCAGAATTCACCCCAGGTTTGGGGGTATCAGTACTCCTCCCCCCCCCCAGCAATACCTGCCTATCCTGTTTGTATCTCTTACTTCCCTGGCAATGCTACAGGTCAGAGGCCTCGCGGGCTGGAAGTCTACAACAATCTGTGCTGGGTAACCAGGGAAATAAACTCTGGCTTATTCTTAACCAACTACACCAAACTTCCAATAGGCAAGCCTCTCTGCAATCTCAAAATACACACAGGGAAACAGGCACAAGCCCAATGTGCTCAAGATGACCCAGTTCATCAACGGGGAGAGCTGGGGGCCCAGCTGAGTTGGACCTTCAACAAGCATCTCTTGTTCTGAGCATACATTTCTAATGTATACCATGCAAAGCAAGCAGAGTGTGGTGGTACATGCTTGTAATCCCAGCTACTGGTAAGATAGAGATCTGGAGGATTGAGGCTCTAAATCAGCCAAGGAAAAAGACCTCATCTCAACAAATGAGCTGGGCATGGTGGGACATATCTGTAATCCCAGCTACTTCACAGGCAAAGAAAGGCAGATTGCAGCCCAGCCTGGACAAAAAGCAAGCCTGTATCTGAAAAGTAACTAAAGCAAAAAGGGGTCACAGACCCGGCTCCAGTGGTAGAGCTTCTGCCTAGAAAGTCCAAGGGTCGGGTTCAAACCCTAGCACCGCTAAAAATGCATAGAAAAAGGGCAAACCACAGGCATCCGGCTTGCTGGAGGCTGACGGAGTGGTCTCTGAAGGTCCTGAGCAGGGCCGGCCCGCACACAAACAGACCGGAGGCAGAAAGGGGGGGGGGCAGGAAATGGGCACACTCGGGGACTCCAGTCAGGATTGCCTTGGGCATGCTGGGGATGATGGCGAGGACCCCGGGGGCGCTTATGCTAGTGATGGTCCCCAGGCCACGAGTGCTTTCTAGTGTGCGGGACACAGCACAGAGGTGACTTGGAAAGTGTATGCGTGTGTGCACGTGTCTTTCTTCTACCAAAACCACCAAGCTGGAATCTGACCTGGCGAAACACATCCAAATGGAGATAAAACCAGCAGGCTGGCATCCCCAGAGGCGCAAGGCCGGGAACGGTGTTAGGAATGAAGGGGAGAAGAGAAATGTGGAATCCTAGACCCAGAAGCAATGTGTGTGTGTAGCTTGGGCAGGGGCTCCGGCCTGCAGGGCCAGCCCCTCCGGAGGCGGAGCATCCTGGGTGGGTGTGGCTTGGACCAGGAGCCAGGCACTCCTGTGTGGGCTGGTATGTCGGTGTGGGTGTGGCCAGGCTAGCCGTGACTCGGGTGGGCGTGGCTGCGAGGCGGGGCTTGACCAGACCAGTTCCGAAAGGCACACCTGTGTGGGCGTGGCCTAGATGGGTGTGATTAGGGTGGTGAGCTGGGTGTGAGCGTGGTTTGGGAAGACTTCCGGTGGGCGTGTCTGGGCGTGGCCTGCCTAGCAAGCACCGGGCCTCTGGCGCCCATTACACCTGGCTCACAGGTAGTTCGCCTCTTCTATGATTGGGCCGGGGGGGCGGGCCCCGCCGGTCTGCTCGCCCACAGAACAGCAGAAGCCCCGCTCTGTCTGTTTTGCCCTGTGCCCAGTGAGGCCTGGCCCACCGAGTTGATTTACCAGAGAACCATCGTAAAGAATGCGTGGCGCGGTTATCAAGAGCGCGAGGGTGTTGAGCGGTGGTGGGGTTGGCGTCGTCACCCCGGGGCTGGGCACATTGGTCTCTGGTTGTGACCTCTCAGTGCTGGGGACACACAAGAACCCCAGGAATGCTGAGAGGCTTCTGGGAAGGTGGGTGCGTGGCCTGGGGAGACAACGCTGCCCCACCATGGACTCCAGGAGCATTTTGGGGGGGATGGGGAGGTGCTGGGCCAGGCAGGAACAAGGCTGAACCCTGGGCTCAGCCACGATGGAGGGACAGCCAGCTACTCCCAGGCCTCAGTGTTCCCCCCTGAGAAATGGGTACAATGGGTACAATCATGGCTGCTTTGGACCAGTCCTGCCCACATCTGGTACTAGCCAGGTATAGATTTACATAAAATTAAAAGCGAGGCATGGGTGGTTCACATCTGTCATCCTAGCTATTAAAGAGGCTGAGATCTGAGGATCACAGTTTGAAGTCAGCCTTAGGGAAGGAAAATTTGTGAGACTCTTATTTTCCAATTAATCAGCAAAAAAAAAGCCAGAAGAGGAGCTGTGGCTCAAATGGTAGCGCTCCGTACTTGAGTGAAAAAACTGAAGGAGTGTGCATAGGCCTTAAGTTCCAGCCCTAGGACCAGCACCAAAAAAAAAAAAAAAAAGTAAACTTAAGTTAGGCATGGTAGTACATGGTAGTGCTCGCCTATAATCCCAGCCAACTCAGGAGACAGGACTCAGGCTGGCCTTGAACTTGTGATTCTGCCTCCACCTCCAAGAGCTGCAAAAGTTTTGTTTCCAAGGTGCAAAGACCAGCTATGTTCTTTCCAGGTGGTGAGAGGGACACAGGCTGGCAGGTCCCGGGGGACCAAGCAGGGCTGTGGCATGATCTGAATTTGTTTGTCCGTTGCTGGGCTATGGAGACAGGCAGGCTGGGGAATTACACAAGCAGGGTTGGGAAACCTGGCCAGGAAGTGGGGGGGGGAACCCACCCAAGATCTTGTGTCAATAACGCAAACACAGAGGCCTGGCCTTGGCCACCTGCTACCCAGCCAAGAGGGCACTCCATTCCAGCATTCCAGCTGCAGCCCCAAAGCCAACAATAGCTCCCAGGCCCTTGTACAGTGCCAGGGACCAGAGGAGAATCAGCCTCAAGGTGGGCCTGGTGCACCCTGGAAACACCTGAGGGGAGTCTCTTGGAGGACTTGGTTCAAAGACTGATAGTCCATCCAACATAGCCAGGCATCATAGCACATGCCTGTAATCCCAACACTCAGGAGTCCCAGGCCAGCTGGGGCTATATTGACAGATCCAGGATCTTGGGCTGGGAACAGGATTTCAGGTGCTGATACTCTGTGTCAATAGATGAAGAAAATAAAAATCCTAAACAGGGGCTGGAAAGGTGGCTCAGTAGTAAAATGCTCGCCTAGCATGCAGGAAGCCCTGGGTTCGATTCCTCAGTGCCACATATACAGAAAATGCTGGAAGTAGCGCTGTGGCTCAAGTGGTAAAGTGCTAGCCTTGAACAAAAGAAGCTCAGGGACAGTGCCCAGCCCCTTAGTTCAAGCCCAGGACTGGGGGAAAAAAAATCCCAAACAGAACTTTCTTGTAAAGTTATCCTTCAGGCCAGCACCTGGCTCCAGTCAGCCCGGGAAGAGTGGGGCTGGGAAGAGAAAACCTTACATCAACTAGAGCAAAAAGGTCTAGGAGAGTGGCTCAAGCAGTAGATCACTTGCCTAGCAAGTGCTAAGCACTGAGCTCAAACCCCAGTACTGCTAAATAAGTAACAACCATGATTCAGTTTGCCCCCTGGCCCTCCCCGCCAGTTGGGGATGCTCAGCAAGGCCCAGTGTGGACCTGGGTCATCCTCTCACCCTGGATCCTGCAGCCCTCATCCACTCAGACTGAACTCACTCCAACGTGACCCATGTTTCCTGCCTCAGGACCTTTGCACATGCTGTTCCCGCTGCTCTTCCCAACGACCCCCATGTTCCATCTCTTGACCTGTTCCCCTTTAGTTTCCTCAGCCCTCATCACCCCTAGATCACGGGACAGCTTTGTTGTTCCCCCACCTCTTCCCCACAGCCCCAGGGCCTGTATACAACAGTCACTCAGTACATGCTTGAGTGTGGAAGGCGTGGGGTCCCTGTGCCCACCCTGGCAGGTGGGGTTCACTCACAGGTGATCTCTTCGGGGGTGAAGCCCAGCACCCGCAGCGAAGCCAGGGTCTCCTGGAAGAGCTCCCGCTCCTGGCCGGGGGAGGACGCGGGCCCATTGGTGAGGAAGCGGTACTGGGAGCAGGGCTCCAACAGGAGGTCGGCTGGGGTGGGAGGACAAGGGGTCAAGGTCAAAGGCCAGCATGAGGTCAAATCCACGGAGGGGGGAGGGGGAAGGAGAAGGGGGAGGGGGAGGACCAGGCCTGGCCTGGCCAGTGAGGCCTAGGGAACGGGGGACACAGAGGCCGTAGGTTGGACAGACAGAAGCCAGGAGCATGGTGGAGGCTGGGGAGGCAGTGCGGGGCGGAGGACACGGAGGGAGAGCACCAGCCTCTGGCAGAAGCAAAGGGCAGAGCGGAGAGGCAGCATACAGGAGGACTGTCAGAGAAGGCGAGGCAGCGGAGGCCCGGCAGAGCTGGGGGGTCAGGAGGGGGTCACCCCAGAGGCCATGAGGGAGAGGAGGCTGGAGACCCGGAGCAGCAGCAGCAGCCACGGGAGACACGGAGCCAGGCAGGGCGGAAGGGGCCGGAGGCAGAGGACAGCAGAGACCGGAGGCTGGAGGCTGGAGGCACAGTGAGAGCCACACACACCATGGTGCAAGCAAGAGCCAGGGCTGCCCTCCCCCCTCTCTCCCTCCCTCCCTCAGCTCCTGGCACCCTCCCCCTCTCCCTCTGCAGGGGCCCGCACTGACCTTTGAGCTGCTCACTGGCGCCCCCTAGCAGCTGGTAGAAGATGTGGAAGCTGCACTCATCCTTGGCCTGGCGGATCGCCCGAGACTTTTCCAGAAGGTCTTGGGGTCAGGGGGTCAAGGAGCCAGCAGAGGCAAGAAAACCCCACGCAGCACCCCCCTTCATGGGGGGCACTGCTGTGTCTGCCCACCCCGTGATGGCTGGCTCAGATATGCAGCCTTGGCATGTTCACTTGGGACTCAGTTTCTCCATCTGTTTATGCCAGGTTGGGTGGTGCATGCCTGCAGTCCTGGCTGTGCAGGAGGCAGAGGGGGGAGGATTGAGGTCTGAGGCTACACTGGGACATAACTGCGTCCACCTCTCAGAGCCTTCCCAAAGCCTGGCACAGACCCTGGGAGGAGGGTTGGGGGGCGCATTTCCAGTGTCCACGCAAGGACCACCTTCCCACGCCCCCTTGAGGGCCCGGTGGCCACAGGGGGGGAGCGGATACAGGTCTCAATGTTGGCGCCCACAATGTATCCAGCAACGTCAAAATTGATGCGGATGAATTTGCCCTGAAAGACAACAGCCAGAGTTTGGGGGAGCCCTGGAGCCCCCAGACCTACACCATGCCCACAGCCCCGCTGTCCCGGGCTTCTGACTCCCAACACCCAACCTAACAGGCCTGCATATGTTACGTCCCAGGCTCCTTGGACCTCTGTCCTCAGGAGGCCCAGCCTCCTCCCTCAGACCCAGGGGGCCAGACCCCAGCCTTCTCCCTCAGACCCGGAGGTCCAGACCCTAGCCCCCCTATGCCAAGTCCTCATCCCTGACCCCCAGCTGCAGGCCCAGCACTCACAAATCTTGACGAGTTGTCGTTCTTCACTGTCTTGGCATTGCCGAAGGCCTCCAGAATGGGGTTGGCCTGAAGCAGCTGCCGCTCCAACTCCCCCTGCGGGGCATAGAGACAGGGAGGTCAGGGAAGGGAGGCTGGGGTGAAGAGATCGGGGATGAGGAGGTCTGAGACAGGAGGGGAGGTTGGGAGGGGAGGTGGGGCAGGGGAGTGGGGAGGAGAGGTAGGGAAAGAAGGGAAGGTGGGGAGGGGAGGGGAAGGGAGGTGGGGAGGGGAGGGGAGGAAGGGAGGGGAGGGGAGAAAGAAGGATGGGGAGGGGAGGAGAGGGAGGGGAAGAGAGGCCCCACAGAGGTGCCCGGCTGGCACTGTCTGCATGGGAGGCGCCTTGAGGGGGAGGATGCCCACATCCGGCCTCGTCTATTATGAGGGAAACAGGGAAATGTCTGCAAGACTATTAACTGGAAACAAAACCAAAGGACACAAAACACAAGCTGCAGCGGGGCGAGCACCATGCTCGCAGCGCAGCCTACAGGCAGAACTGATTCCCAGAGAGAGGGATCTGCGCAGGCGCCGGCAGGGGCCAGGCCTGGGGCTCAGGGTGCTTTCACCTCGGCTCTCCTCTACCCATCAATGGCAGTGGGAGCCCAGGCTGTGACTGCATGGTAGGCCCTCCCTAGAGCACACAGTAGGGCTGCCATGAGGACTGCTTATAAGGACTAAAGTGCAGTCATGGACCTGCACATATGCACAGAGTAGGGCTGCCCTGAACTGCATGTGCATAGTAGGGCTAACCAAGCAGCCTATGTGTGTACACACTGCCGGGGACAGCAGTGGGGCATTTTAGCCATGTGCACGTAGTAGGGCTGCACTTGATGAGAGCACAGCCCTGGTGCACTGCACACACAGTAGGTCCACCAGGAGCAGCACTACACTGCAGGTCCCTGGCCGTGTGCACATGGGAGGACCACATCCAGTAGCAGCACAGCCCTAGTGTGGCGTGCACAAAGTAGGTCCACCGGAAGCAGCCCTGTTGGGTGTCTGGCTGGGTGAGTGGAGATGACTTCCTGCTACTCACATAGGACATGGTGCTGACGGAGGTCTGAGGAAGTCAGAACACGGACACGGACCAGGACACGGACCAGGACACGGCACATGGAACATGGACAGACACAGTGAAGGGGGGCAGGGCACGGGCAGGGGCTCCCTGGGGACCCTCCCCCTCCCCACCTGGGCCTGGGCAGCAGTGATGGGGGGTGCACAGCCCCAGGAAGAGTGATGTTATGGGTGGCAGGGCCCCGGTGTCCCAAAGCTGGGTAACTTACGGGGACGCCCGGCTCCTTCCTGCCCTTGGGCGAGGATGCCACATGGGCCAGGTACTGGATGACCTTCTTGGTGTTCTCTGTCTTGCCAGCCCCAGACTCCCCGCTACAGGGGGGAACAAGGCGCCAGGTAAGCCCCTGCCCTGCCCCTTTCAGAGCGGCGCCCAGTCTTTGCCTCCAGGAAGTCCTCCGAGATTACTCACGTGCAGAGAATGGACTGGTCCTCACGATCTGAAGGGGACAGAGTGGGGACATGTCACCTGTCGGCATTTCTTTTTTTTTTTGGGTCCGGTCATGGGGCCTGAACTCTGGGCCTGGGTGCTGTCCCTCAGCTCTTCAGCTCAAGGCCAGCGCTCTACCACTTGAGCCACAGCACCACTTCCGGCTTTTTTCTTTTCACTTATGTGGTGCTGAGGAATCGAACCCAGGGCCTCAGGCATGCAAGGCAAGCGCTCTACCACTGAGCCACCTTCCCAGCCCACCTGTCGGCATTTCTTAAGCAGAGCACCTTGTGAGATCCTTCTGGGGCCATTTAGCTAAATGACACTTCCAGATTCTAACACAACACCCCAGTTAAACCTCCAAATATTATAGCTGTTAATTATGTAACTTTGTGTGTGTGTGTGTGTGTGTGTGTGTGTGTGTGTGTGTGTGTGCTGGTCCTGGAGCTTGAACTCTGGGCCTGGGCACTGTCCCTGAGCTTTGTTTTGCTCAGGGCTGGCACTCTACCACTTGAGCCACAGTACCACTTCCAGCTTTTCTTGAGTGGTTTATTGGAGATAAGAGTCCCATGGACTTTCCTGCCCAGGCTGGCTTTGAACTATGATCCTCATATCTCAGCCTCCTGAGTAGCTGGGATTACAGGTGTGAGCACGGGTGCCCGGCTCCCCTTGTGTAACTTTGCCAGGGTTGGCTCGCACATTATAAGGTCTGAGGCAGCTCCTCCCCAGTGTGTAACTTCAACAACAGCCTTGGGCTGTGTCCCGTGCAGACCCCTGGAGGCCAGAAGCCTCCCCCTCTCCCCCAAGCCCTGCAGCGCCCAGCCCATGCTCACCTTGCAGCATGCTCCGGTATGCGCCCTCAGTCACAGCGTAGACGTGGGGTGGGACCTCGTGGCGCTTCTTGCCCCGGTACATCTCCACGATGGCCTCGGTGTAGATGGGGAGCTGCTTGTAGGGGTTGATGACCACGCAGAACAGGCCGGAGTACGTCTGCGCCAATGAGAGGGGAATGGGCCTCCGCTGCGCAGCACGAGGGCCACACATGGCGGAGCGGGCTACGCACCATACGGGCTCCACACAGCCACACGGGCATTTAAATGTCTGGCAGGAAGAGTTTGGGAGCTAAAGAGAGGAAAGCAGGCTGGGCACTGCGTCTCACGCCTGCCATCCTAGCTACTCAGGAGGCTGAGATCTGAGGATCGTGTTTCAAAGCCAGCCAGGGCAGGAAAGTCCATGAGACTCTGATCTCCAATGAACCACCGGAAGTGGCACTGTGGCTCAAGTGGTAGGGTGCCTGCCTTGAGCTGAAGAGCTGAGAGACAGCGCCCAGGCCCAGAGTTCAGGCCCCATGACTGACACACACAAAAAAGACAGGGAAGCATCTTTCCAAACTGCACAAATGTGCTGTGTGTGACCCACACCAGCCTCTGCAGCCAGACTCCGGCCTGGTGAAGGAAGGGAAGGACCTAATCCTGGGCCACCTCACTAAAAAGGGACCTGAGAGGGTTTTCTGGTCACCTTGGTTTCCTGGAATGCCTCTGGAGACTGCTTAGGGGCTCTGCAGGAGCCTGGGCACCTGCCTACAGCTCAGACACACTGAGGCCCTACTGTGTGTATATGTGTGTGCGTGCCTGCGTGCATGATTGTGTACATGCCCTGACACTGGGACTTGAACTCAGGGCCTAGGCACTGTCCTGTGGCTTTTTAACTTAAGACTGGGGTTCTACCACTTACACGACATTTCTGATCCTGACTTTTTAGAGGTAAGAGTCTCACAGACTTTCTTGCCCAGACTGGCTTCAAACCCCGATCCTGAGATCTCAGCCTCTTGAGTAGCTAGGATGACAAGGTGAGACACCAGTTACCTGGCTGGCATGATATATATATATTTTTTTTGGGGGGGGGTCCAGTCGTGGGGCCTGAACTCTGGGCCTGGGCGCTGTCCCTCAGCTCTTCAGCTCAAGGCTAGCGCTCTACCACTGGAGCCACAGCGCCACTTCCGGCTTTTTCTTTTTGCTTATGTGGTGCTGAGGAATCGAACCCAGGGCCTCATGCATGCAAGGCAAGAGCTTTACCACTGAGCCACCTTCCCAGCCCTGGAATGATATTTTTGAGATTAAAAATCTCAGTGTACTCCAAGCTGGCCTCAAAGTTTCAATCTTCCTGTGTGGTTCAGATTACACGCATGCCATACTCATTGAAGGAAATGCTGAACTTCGGGTTACAAGCATATGAAAATGAAGCTTTTTGTGTCGTTCTTGCATTAATTTCCAGGGTCCCTCAGATTCTGTTCACACAGCTGTGAAGATTGGATTTGTGACCCTGTCACCATTTAAGAACTAGTCGCAGGCTGAGCGCTGCTAGCTCACACCTGTAATCCTAGCTACACAGGAGGCCATCCCAGGCAGAAAAGTTGTCATGAAATTTATCGCCACCAGAAAACTGGAAGTGACACTGTGGCTTAAGTGGTAGAGTGGCAACCTTGAGCAAAAAAGCTCAATGCCCAGTCCCTGAGTTCAAGCCTCATGACTGATTTAAAAAAGAAAAAATAAAATAAGAGAAAGAGCCAATCGGACTCAAAAGGGAGGCAGTCACATAGCAAAGGAAGATGCTAGCAGGAGCTAGGTGGGTATACTAGCCAAAAAGTTCGGTGCTTCTTGGCTCGCCTAGTTAAGTACTTAACCATTCATTATGAAGCCAGTAAGCCATTTACTTAATTAACTCATCAGCTAGTTGGTAGTTGGCTACTGTATACTCCAGACAAGCCAGGTACAGGGAGTCATGCCTAGAATCCCAGCTGCTTGGGAGGCAGAGGTGAGGAGGATCATGGGTCAAGGCCAATGTGGACAAAAAGTTAGTGAGGCTCCATCTTAGTATATAAACTGAGTATGGTGGGGCAGGCCTGTTATCTGAGTTACTTACGAGACATAGGAAAGAAGATCTGGGTCTAGGTGAGTCCCTGCAAACATGTGAGGCCCTCTCTTAAAAAAACAAAACGGAAGGGGCTGGGAAGGTGGCTCAGTGGTAGAGTGCTTGCCTTGCATGCATGAGGCCCTGGGTTCAATTCCTCAGCACCACATAAGCAGAAAAAGCCGGAAGTGGGGATGACACTCAAGTGGTAGAGCGCTAGCCTTGAGCTGAAGAGCTGAGGGACAGCGCCTAGGCCCAGAGTTCAGGCCCCACGACCAGCCAAAAAAAAAAAAAAAAAGAAAAGAAAAAAAAATAGAAAAAGCTGAGTACCGGTGGCTCACGCCTGTCATCCTAGCTACTCAGGAGGCTGAGATCTAAGGATCACGGTTCAAAGCCAGCCCAGGGAAGGAAAGTCTGTGAGACGTTTATCTCCAATGAACCACCAGAAAACGGGAAGTGGAACCATGTCTCAAGTGGTAGAGTGCTCGCCTTGAGCTGAAGGGCTGAGGGACCTTCCTAGGCTAGCACAAGGCAAGGAAGGAAGGAAGAAGGGAGGGAAGGAAGGAAGGAAGGAAGGAGGGAGGGAGGGAGGGAGGGAAGGAAGGAAGGAAGGAAAGAAGGGAGGAAGGAGACAGTTGGACTGAGGCAGGGCGCGGCTCCGCTTCCTGGGCTTCAGCTTCTAACAGGTGGCGTGGGGCCGACAGGAGCAGCAGGACCGGTTTTCCGGGTGTCTGCCTGCGCCTCTCAACGGGAGGGTGGGGTGCCCAGACCGCATTCCCTGCCGGGGTATCTCATGGCTGCTGGCGCCCAGGCCCCTGCTCCTGGCTGGACGGGGTGCCCCCTCCACAGGCACCCCCAGGCCAGCCACACCCGCTTCCCAGGGCCGAAACCTGAGCCAGTCAAGAAAGGGGGGCAGCCTGGTACAGAGAGGGTTGGGGGACAACGGAGTTGCTGGGGTAACCATGGCAGAAGCCGGGCTGGAATGATCTGGAAGGGCTGCCCGCCCGCCACCCACCCCCCCTAGGCTCCAGCAGGGGCTGAGCCCCCTCTTTACAAAGGCGGGGAGGATTAAGGAAGAGAAAGGGTGGAAAGCAAGCAGGCCAAGGCGGGGCCCCAACACTGAAATGTGGGCCACCTGGGACCAAAGCCATGCCAGCCCGCCAGCCCGGCATGGAGGCCCGACGGGGCGTTCACCGGCTGTGGGGGCCCGGGCAGAAAGGATCTGCTTTCTTGGAGCCTCAGTTCCCAGCAGTACCACCTAGAAGGGCTTAGAAGTGCCAAGAGCCAGGAGGGACTCCCTGAAAAGACAGAAGTCCTCAGCAATTTGGGGTACGGGAGGGGGGACTGACATTGAATTTCCTTGAGCTGAGCAACTCGACCCACACGACCAGCAGTTGATCAATCAACAAACCCAGGGTGGCTGGGGCCCCCCAAACCCAGCATATGCTTAACACATCAGCCATGATAGCGGCTGGAGTGACCCCAACCTGACAGCCGTGCCCAGATGTGAGATAACGAGGCCATGAGGGATGGAACATAGACCCAAGGAAGCAGGTGATCACAAAGTTCTACTCATCATTACTGGGGCCTAATTTGCTTCCTGTCTCAGCTTCTAGAATCTTCTCTCTCTCTCTCTCTGTCTTGCCCCCTCCCTCCCTCTCTCTCTTTCTGAGGCCTCAGTTCACTGGCTCTCTTGCTTCAGCAGCTACTATCTTATGTTTTCTGAATAACCTTCCTAGTGCTGTGCTAAGGTCCTGGGGTCTGGAGTCAGGCTAGCCTGGGTTCAAATCCAGTCGGGTCATATTCCTAGCTGTGTGACTTTGTCCAAAGCCTGTTCAAGCACAGTTCCTCCACCTGCAGAACACATAAGAGTGGGCACCCTGCCTGGCAGCTAAATAAATTCAAAAGTTTATTAAAAAACTAAAAGATGCTGGGCGCCAGTGGCTCACACCTGTAATCCTATGTACTCAAGAGGCTGAGATGTGAGGATTGTAGTTCAAAGCCAGCCTGTGCAGGAAAGTCTGTGAGACTCTTATCTCCAATAAAACACCAGAAAACCAGAAATGGTGCTGTGGCTCAAAGTGGCAGAGTGCTAGCCTTGCGTAAAAAAGTTCAGGGACAGCTGGGCACTGATGGCTTACGCCTGTAATCCTAGCTACTAAGGAGGCTGAGATCTGAGGATCGAGGTTCAAAGCCAGCCAGGGCAGGATAGTCTGTGAGACTCTGATCTCCAATGAACCACTAGAAAACTGGAAGTTTAGCTGTGGCTCAAGTGGTAGAGTGCTTGCCTTGAGCTGAAGAGCTGAGGGACAGTGCCCAGGCCCAGAGTTCAAGCCACACAACTGACAAAAAAAGAAAGAAAGAAAGAAAGAAAGAAAGAAAGAAAAGAAAAGCTAAAAGGTGGCCAAGTGTTGGGGTGCCACTCTTGTCTCTCCGGACCAGGGATGGGGCTCAGGCAAGCAGCTTCTCTCCTGCAGCCACTGCAGCCTGGAAAGGGGGTGACCCCATCTAGGAGCAGACAGCCCTGATTCAAATCCCATTTCTGATACCACAAGCCAAGTGACCCCCAAATCAACCTATCACACCTGAGCTAAGTGAGCCTGGGCAGGCTCCCAATGTGCCACCTGACCTGCTGTTTGGGCCTCACTCAGGCCCCTGCTCACTCCACATTCCTGGATGGCAGGTGGCATCCACAGCCCCCGGCGGCGTCTGGGTGAAAGTGGAGCAGCCAACAGCTCTCAGCATGGTGCCCAGCACAACTTGAGAGCTCAGTAAATATTTGCCGGCCACTTTTCCTCATCTCCACTGTTAAGGCTGGCATTCCTGGCCAATTTCTCTAACCCTGCATCTTGCCTATTAAAGCCACCCTGGATACTTATTTAAAATAAATAAAAAATAAAATAACTCACGTGACTCCCCTCCCCCAGCACCCCCCCATACACACACACACACACACACACACACACACACACACACACACACACACACACACACACACACTGTCTGCTTGGTTTCTGAGGTAAGGTGTCAGAATCTTTTGGAATCCCCAGATGACGCAAGCCAGGTCTGAGAATACCTGGCCGCTCCCATCTCTTGGTACTAATGATTTAATACTGAGCAGACCGCAGGTGATGAAGGCAGAGGTTAACAGACCACCTCAATCAATCCTGCTATCATCAACCCCATCTCACTTTTCTTTTTCTTTTCTATTTTTTAATCTATTTTTTGCTTTTTTTTTGTTTTTGGTCCGGTCCTGGGGCCTGAATTCTGGGCCTGGGCGCTGTCCCTCAGCTCTTCAGCTCAAGGCTAGCGCTCTACCACTTGAACCACAGCGCCACTTCCGGCTTTTTTCTTTTTGCTTATGTGGTACTGAGGAATCGAACCCAGGGCCTCAGGCATGCAAGGCAAGCGCTCTACCACTGAGCCACCTTCCCAGCCCCTATTTTTTGCTTTTTTTGAGACAGCATCTCCCTAGGCAACTCAGGTTGTCCTATACCTCTTGCTCCTCCTGCCTTGGCCTCCCAAGTGCTAGGATTGCAGTTGTACACCACCATACCTGGCTATTCTCATCTTACCTTTCTTTTCTTTTCTTTTCTTTTCTTTTTTTTTGTTGGTCATGGGGTTTGAACTCTGAGCCTGGGCCCTGTCCCTCAGCTCTTCAGCTCAAGACTAGTGCTCTATCGCTTGAACCACAGCACCACTTCCGGTTTTCTAGTGGTTTATTGGAGATAAGAGTCTCACAGACCTTTCTACCCTGGCTGGCTTTGAGCTGTGATCCTCAGATCTCAGCCTCCTGAGTAGCTAGGATGACAGGCATGAGCCACCGGCACCTGGCCTGCCTCACCTTTCTTTAAGCCTATACCCTGACTACCTGAGTGTGCCAGTTCTCAGTGATGCCCTTGTCCCAGGTGACCATTTCTTGATCTGTGAAACGGACATCACTCTCTTTCTTTGCAGTACTAGAGTCTGAACTCAGGGCTCTGTGCTCACTAGGTAAGCACGCCACCACTTGAGCCAGAATCTAAGTTCTCAATTATTTATTTATTTTGTTGATCATGGACTTGTACTCTGGGCCTGGGCCCTGTCCCTCAGCTCTTCAGCCCAAGGCCAGTGCTCTACCACTTAAGCCACAGCACCACTTCCAGTTTTCTGGTGATTAATTGGAGATCAGAGTCACATGGACTTTCCTGCCCAGGCTGGCTTTGAACCTTGATTTTCAGATCTCAGCCTCCTGAGTAGCTAGGATTACAGGCATGAGCTGCCAGCGCTGGCTTCAAATGTTTTATAATTATAGTTAGGTGGTGCCAGTGACTCACACCTGTATTTCACTGAGGAGGCTGAGATCTGGAGGATCATAAGTTCAAAGCCAGCCCAGATAGGAGAATCCACAAAACTCCATCTCTAACGAACTAGCAAACAAACACACAAGGGTGTTTGAAGTATGGTTCAAGTGGTAGAGCTTATAAGTCACTGAGTTCAAGCCCCAGATTGGGGGGAGGGAGAGAGTTTTTTCTAGCAGGGCATGGGTAGCTCATGCCTGTAAATCCTTGCTACTCAGGAGGCTGAGATCTGAGGATCACAGTTCAAAGCGAGCCTGGGCAGGAAAGTCTGTGAGACTCTTATCTCCAATAAACCACCAAAAGACCGAAAGTGGCACTGTGGCTTAAGTGGTAGAGCGATCGTCTTGTGCTAAAGAGCTGAGGGACAGTGACCAGGCCCAGAGTTCAAGCCCCACGACTGACAAAAACCAAAAAACAATTTTTCTAATTAAATATTTGCTGAGTCAACATCCTGGAACGTGTGATGTTCGCATGTCAGATTCATTGTTACCCCTGTGGGCCTTGGGGCCTTCTGCACATAAAAATGAAGAGCCTAAATAGATTCCGCTCTGTCTGAGGCCATGGGATGAATAGACAGAGTTTGTGTCATTTCCTATGCTTGTCCATTGACATTAATTAGGATGACAGATAACACCAACTACATGGGGTGCTGATGTGGCCATTTAGAAGGCAGCCTGGGGTGGCAGGGCCCTGGGGGGCTGTGGCAGAGACACTCACGTAGATGAGCCCGGAGTAGTAGCGCTCGCGCAGGTTATGCAGCACGGAAGCCTCGTTGAGACAGGTCAGCTCAGCCATGTCCTCTGCCTTGCTGAACTTGGGCGGATTCATTCGCTGGATCTGGTCCCTGGGCAGCCGCAGCCGCCGGCCGCTCTCGGCCAGCTCCACCTCAGCCTCCTCCTCGCCCTCATCGCGCAGTGCCGCTGCCTCGAACCCATGAAGCTCCGAGGGCACCCATACCAGGCGCCGCGCAGTCCACTCCACCTGCGGGCCGCCCCCCGCCGTTGGTCCCCCCGAGCCCCCACTGCGGGGCGCAAACAGGAATGGCTGGGCCGCCTCGGGCACTGGGCCCGGCCTGGGGGGCGCCTTCCGCCCGGGCACCGACAGGGTCACTGCTGCCATGGTCTGCTGAGAGAGAGAAGGTGTGTCAGGAGCAGGCAGCCTCTGTCCACCCGCATCGCCCTGCGCATCTGCACAACCTGAGCTCAGAGGCCATAACTCCCTCCAGCCCTGCCCTCACCTATCCACCACCATCCTCCCATCCTCCACCCACCATCTACCCACTGCCCTCCCACCATCCTTCCATCCTCCACCCATCATCCATCATCCACCCCATCCAGCCATCACCCATCCATCAATCATCCATCCATCCACCCACCATCTACCCATCCAACCATCATCCATCAATCATCCACCCTCTATCCATCCATCCATCATCCACCCTCCATCCATCCATCATCCACTCATCCACTATCCGTCACCCACTCAAAAGCCATCCACCTATCCATTCATCCATCCATCATCCACCCACCTATCATCCATCCATTCACCCATCTGCCCATCTACCCTTTCATCCCTCCCTCTGTCCATCTACCCTCCATCTATCCATCCCAGCCACACATTGATCCACTAATCACTCAGTCCATCATTCCATTCCCTCACCCATCTACCCATTCATTCATACATTCTGCAACTTAGCTAGGGGTGCTGACCCTGGTGCAGAATCCCAGCTCCTCAGGAGGTCGGGGCAGGATAGAGAATTCCAAACTAGGCTGGGCAGAGTGAGGGAGATCCCGTCTCAAAGCCAGAATATCTGTGATCTTAGCTACTTGGAAGGCTGAGAACAGAGGATGGAAGTTGGAGGCCAGGCAAGGCAGAAAAGGAGGTCAGCCAGCCTACGGACCCTAATGGTCTTCCTTTCTGTGCAACTGTGTGTGTGTGTGTGTGTGTGTGTGTGTGTGTGTGTGTGTGTGGCGCGCACATACTGGAGCTTAAACTGGGAGTGGAGCTTTTTTTTTTTTTTTTTTGCTCAAGGCTGGTGCTCTACCACTTGAGCTGCAGCTCCACTTCCAGTTTCTTTGGTAGTCAGTTGGAGATGAGAATCGCTTGAACCAGGCACTGGTGGCTCACACCTGTAATCCTAGCTACTCAGGAGACTGAGAACTGAGGGTGGTGGTTCGAAGCCAGCCTGGGCAGGAAACTCTGTAAGACTCTGATCTCTAATTAACCACCAGAAAACCAGAAGTAGAGCTGTGGCTCAACATGAAAAGCACAGCAACAGTGCCCAGGCCCTGAGTTCAAGCCCCATGACTGACAAAAAAAAAGTCTTTTGGACTTTTCTGCTCCAGTTGACTTTGAATTGTGATCCTCAGATCTCAGCCTCCTGAGTCGCTGGGATCACAGGTGTGAGCCATGGTACCCGGCTCATTGATATTTTTAATATTCAGAGCCAATGAAATCAATCTGTTTGGGATTTACTAGATGAAAAATCATTCAAATGTTCTGTTGTTTTTTCAACATTGCTTCTAGAAAAATTTAAATGCACATTTGGCTTGTGTTCTATTTATGTTAGACAGTATGCTCTAACCCTGGGAGACAGATAAAAAGATAAATAAGTAAACTGAAGAGGATGTCATATGGCAAGAAATACCAATAAAATCAATCCAAGCAAGGGAGGGGAATGTTAGGACTCAGAGGGTACTAAGGTTTTATTGGGGTGGCCAGGGAGGGAATCTCATCATACAGCACTTTTACATAACAACCTGGTAGAGTGGAAGAGAGAAAACCACAGGGGTGCCAGAAGGAAAAGCACTCTAGATGCCAGTGCAAAGGCCCTGGGGCAGGAATGTGCCTCCTGGTTTGGCACTGAGAACCTTGCAGGTGTGTGATGGTGAGGAGGAGGGTGGTAGGTGAGGTATAAAGGACACTCTTTGCCTGTAACCCCAAGGAACTCCTGAGGGGGACCTGACTCTTATCTGAGATCTTTTAAGAGAGTCTGGAACCCGGGACATGGGCCACGCCTCACCCTCCAGGGACCACAGACACAGAACCCAGCAATTACCAGGCCACCTGGGAAAAGTCAGGGAAAGTTCCTGCGTGGGGCTTCTCTACTTGAGAGGCTAGCCCTCAGAGTCCCCAAGGCTGCCCCAGTCCCCTTGGCTGCTGGCCAAGGATCACCCCAGGCCTCATGTGACCTCAAAACACAGAGAATGAGCCCCATCCCCTGGACTTTATCCCCCACTTCCTACCCAGCCCTGTGGCCTTTGACCAGGAAGCATTTAAAAATTTTTGCAATCACCCAGCCTTACACCTCCCTGCAGCAAGGGGAGTGGGAAGCGGTGTCCAGCCTGCTCCCTCAGACCCCCAGCCTCCTCCCTCAGATCCAAGGGTCCAGGCCAGCCTCTTCCTCTCCCCGCTGCCCTGCCCTCTTGGACAGCATGTGTGGGGTTCTGGGTGGCCCAAGCCAGAGCCTGGCACTCTGCTTCCAGCCCCAGCTCAGGCAGCGCAGAGACAGCGCCAAGCTCATTACTGTCCCCAGGCAGGTGAGAGCACTGCCCTGGGAGGGACGCTGCCCAGGTGAAAGGGAAAAGAAGCCAGGGATCCGCCCCTGGGCAGGGGTTGGTGCTGCTGGCATCTAGCCTCTGACCTGGGCTTTCTGCTGACACCCAGGCGTCCTGCCCAGCCTCCTCCCTCAGAATCAGAGATCCAGACCCCAGCCTCCCTCAGACCCAGAGGTCCAGCCCCCAGCCTCCTCCCTCAGACCCAGGGATCTGGACTCCAGCCTCCTCCCTCAGACTCAGGGATCCAGACCCAAGCCTCCCTCAGACTCAGGGATCCAGACCCCAGCCTCCTCCCTCAGACCCAGGGGTCCAGACCCCAGCCTCCTCCTCAGACTCAGGGATCCAGACCCAAGCCTCCTCCCTCAGACCCAGAGGTGCAGACCCCAGCCTCCTCCCTCAGACCCAGGGGTCCAGACCCCAGACTCCTCCCTCAGACTCAGGGATCTAGGCTCCAGCCTCCCTCAGACTCAGGGATCCAGACCCCAGCCTCCTCCCTCAGACCCAGGGGTCCAGACCACAGCCTCCCTCCTCAGACCCAGGGGTCCAGACCTCAGCCTCCTCCCTCAGACACAGGGATCTAGCCCTCAGCCTCTTCCCTCAGACCCAGGGGTCCAGACCCCAGCCTCCTCCCTCAGACCCACGGGCCCAGGCTTCAACTTTCCTCCTTCAGACACAAGGGTGGAGGTCCCAGCTCTCCATCAGACCCCGGGGTTTGGACTCTAGCCCTCAGCCCCGGGCTCAGGAGTGTGGCCTCGCGGCTCTGTCCTTGGGCTGACTAGGCTGCTGGGTCCCCACCCCGCCCCCCATGCAGGAGCCTACAGCCCAAGCCCCATCCCCCCAGGACCGCGCGCCTCTGCGGCCACCCACCGTCCTCCCGGCCCGGGCCCTGGGCACTACCTGGGGGCGCCGTCCGGAGCGGGAGTCGGGGAGGGGGCGCGGGGATCCCCGTCCTTTTCCAAGCACCCAGGTGCGGCCACCTCTGCGGTCCAGCGCGGGGCGGGGCCTGGTGCGCCGCCGGGCGGGGCCGGGCGCTGACGTCAGCCTGCACCTGCGGGCCAGGGGGCGGGGCTCGCCCGGGGCGGAGCCGGGAAGGGGCGGGGCCAGGCCGGGGGTGGGGCCGGGAGGGAAGAGCCCAGGGCCGCTTTCTCCCTGCCCCCCCCCCCCGCCCCCGACACACACACTCTGCGATGGGCAAAGGTCAAGGCCCCGGACCAGAGGCCCCAGGATTCCCGCGATTTTAATCCCGCTCCGGCTTTCTGGACCTCAGTTTTAAACCCCTCTGGGAATTGCGGCGCGAGCGATTAATAAAACACGGTGAAGAAAGGGGTTCGGCCCAGCGCCTCATCTCTTAGTCCCTCTGTGCCTCAGTTTCCCCCACCCTGAAAGTAAAGTCATGCAATCCACAGAAAGCACCCAAGAAGACGACAACATGTTATTCTGGACTTTCTGGACTTCTGGACTTGTATCTCCCGGGGACTGAGAACAGCACTGAGCGTCCCCACGTGTCGGCTGGTTTGTTGTGGTTGTGGTTGTTGTTTGGTACCCGTCTTGGAGCTGGAACTTGCCGCCTGGGAGCTGTCCCTGAGCTTTTCATGCGAGGCTGGCGTTCTACCACTTCAGCCACAGCTCCACTTGTGGCTTTTTGCTAGCTAACTGGAGGTAAGAATCTTACGGATTTTCGAACGGCCATCCTCAGATCTCAGCCTCCTGAGTAGCTGGGATTACAGGCGTGAGCACTGGCGCTGGGCTGTGCCCAGTTGCTTTTGTGCTCGCTGAAAACAGCCCTCCGTGTATGATAGGATGATCTTAACCACCTCCTCACCCCGGTCAGAGCACGGCTCCATTCCTCTGATGGGGAAACCGAGGCACGGAGAGGTGAAGAGATGTTCTCAAGATTCATAGTGAAGGCTACGCAGAGCTCAAGGCCCTGAGTTCAAATCCCGGGCACTCCCCCGCCACCCCCGGCCCTGCAGCCACCTCTGCTCTGTAAAATGGGTACACTGAGAATCCACCTGGATTTCAGTCATGAACTGGACAGCGCCAGGGCCCAGGGATCGCAGTCGTCCCCTCACCTCTGCCCCCCCCCGCGGGGGTCACGACCAGAGAAACCGGACTCAGTGTGACCCCGGGGGCGGGGGCCTGGGGCAATGACTCAGGTAATAAATCGTTCCAGGGCCCAAAGGCAGTTTCAGTTTCCCGGTGTCGAATACTCCCGCGACGCCAGCGAGGCCCCCGACCCGGCCCCGCACACAGTAGGAACTCGGGCACACAGTGGGAACTCGGGTGCTGGGGTGCCGACCCCACTCCCCCGCCGCCGTCCCGCCGGGCCCCAAGGTGAGCGTCCGCGTCACTGCCTTTCCCTGGTGGCCGCCGAGGCCCGGACCGCAGTCCCCCGGCTCCACTGCCCTGGGCCGAGCCCCTTCGGCCGCCCCCCACCCCGGCGGGCTGCGGGCGCCCCCCGCGCACTCACCGGCTACCGGGCTGTCCTGAGGCTGCGGCCTGGGGAGAATGAGGGGCGGGCCCTCCGTGACAGCCCCGCCCCCACGAGCACAGCGCGAGCCAATCATCGCCCGCTGCGGCAATCTGTAACCCCGCCCCACGGGGGGGCAAGCAAGAGCCAATCAAGAAACGCGGCAAGTGGACAAGGCCAATCAGAAGTTCGCCGAAGGGTGCCAGCCGTGGGAAAAGGAGCCGTCCCGAGGGAGGCCGGCAGGCGGTGCGCTTGTGGGTGGGACCCGAGTCCTGATGGGCAGTGAGTGTGACCAATGAGGAGGCGCGGAGACCGACCGGGGTCCGGAGGCCTGAGGGCCCGGGTGAATGGGCTGCTTTGTGCGCCGGGCATGAATGGGGGCCTTTGTGCCGGCCGGCGTGGGGCGCAGGGGGGCCCGAGGCCGGAATGCCTGTTTCCCCCGGGAGCTGGAGGGCAGGAGACGCGGAGGAAGAAGCAGTCCGATCTTAGGCTCCCACCCACCCGGGAGGGGTGGGCGGCGATGCCGCCTCACGGGGCAGACCCTTAGGCCCTTGCCCCAGCGCCACGGGCCTGGGATTATCCCGGGCGGCGGACGCCTCGGAGCTGAGGATCTGGAAACGTCTAGATCTGAACTCAGAACCTGGGTTTGTGGGGAGGGGACAAAAAGACACCCCAAGGTTGTGGAACGTAGGCTGCCCTGCACCCCGGTAGGCCTTGATACTGTGGCTGTGAAAACAACCTACAGACAGGGTAGCTCACGCCTTCAGTCTTACTCAGGTGGCTGAGATAGAGGGGGGATCGTGGTTTGAGGGTAGCTAGCAAGGGAAAAAGGCCGGCAAGACCCCATCTTAACCGAAGAGAGCTGAGTGTAGCGGTACACACGCCTGTCATCCCAGCTATGAGGGGAGGCATAGAGTTAAGCGGATTGAGATCCGGGCCTTCCCTTCACCCCACTGCCAGTATGAACACTAGACCCTGTTCTAACTATAACGAAAGCCAGAGGGGGGCGTGGCTCACGTGGCAGAGCGCCTGCGGGAGGCCCCCCATTCATCCCAGCCCACAGAATTTCCTATAGGCGCCTATAGCCTAGCCAGAATCTGCCTGGTAACTGGTGATGTTATCAACCCATTCTGTGCTAAATCTGCCTGGCAACGAGTGACGTCATCGTTCCCACCAACTACCAAAGCTGCCTGACTACCATTCCCAAGCATTGACTGACATGGAGTCTTCGGAACTTCTATGCCCAGGCTGGCCTCAAACTACCATCTTCTGATCTCTGACTCCCAAGTAGCTAGGATTACAGGCTTGAGCCACTGTGTCTGGCCTTGCTGAGGGTGTTCTGTGGTCTAGATGCCTATGCTAAGCTATACCTGAACAAACGTTCTTATTTCTTGAGCATTTACACAGTTCTATCCCTATTTCTCACCCCTATTTACAGGCAGGTAAAGTGAGGCACAGCTGCCCATGTTTGCACATTCCCAAAGTGGCAGGGCCTGGATTTGAACCCCCAGAGTCTAGCTCCCCATGATTGAGGACCATTTCTGGGTGAGTTAACAAAATTTCAGGAGCAGTTTGTCTGGTAGGAAGGGAGGAGGGAGTCTGGGTTTTGAGGGTGCCGAGTGTCTGTGGTCCTGTCTGTAACACTGCCAGGACATTCTCTCTGTGGCAAAGGCATGAATGGCTCCAAGATTTTATTTTTGGCCACTGGACTGCTGTTCTGGTGCATGTGATGTGGTCTGGCTCAGAGACAAGTGCAAGCTGGCAGCCCTGCCCTGGGTCATAGACAAGGAACAGACTCCTTCCGGTATTTATTTATTGTGTGCCTACTGTGTTCTGGGTCTTCTAGACCAAAGGGTCAGTGAAAGTTGCTTAAAACTGATGGACAAGCCAGACACAGATGCTCACACCTTAGTTCTAGCTACTTCTCCAGCTGCACTTTAAGACTAGGCCAACACTTCTCATTTCAGCCCTGTTCCAGCATGGAGAATCAACACTGCTGTCTTTATTGGTTTATGTTTCAATGAAAAGAGTTTTAGCGCGGTAGGGTGGGACAGAACTGTAATCCCAGCCATCAGAAGGTAGAGAAAGGTGGATTGTGAATCCAAAGCCAGCCTCATGAGACCTGATCTCCGAAAAAGAACAAACAGAACAAAATCATTTTTCATTTGGCAAAAATGGGGGAAAATATCCATTTTATCCATCTCATGTCACCAACTTGGATAATAGTTTGGTGAGGTTTTTAAATTTGTATTAAGTATTTATCATCTTTTCAAGAGAGTGCTAATTATAGCCACCCTTTATTGGGAGATTTTATGTAGTGGCACTGTTTTAAATATTTTATACCTGGGGACTCATTCGGAATATACAACACACAGACAGGTGCCGCTGACAGTCTCCCCTGGCAGGCAAAGAAATGGAGGATCCAGATGCATTTCGGGTTGTGCACCTGGCTCAGCCTGGCTGAGATGAGGACCTGTCTTTGGGGCTTCAGCCTCAGCCTTCAGCACCATGTTTAGAAAAATGGTTCCCTGCCCCAGAGGTGCCAATGGAGCAGAGCTCCGGGAGACCCCCAACAATCTGCATTTATCAAATTCCCATGTTCTGTGGTTTGACCTTCATCACAATGCACGTTGCCATTTTTATTGTATTTATTTACTTATTTATCTAGCACCCAAGCCAGGTCATCTGGTTAGGCCATTGCTCTGCCTTTTGAGCCAAATCTCCCCAACACACACACACACACACACACACACACACACACACACACACACACCAGCCACCAGCCACCACCATGGCCTGGGAAATCTGGAGGCAGGTGATGACTTCCCGAGAAAGCCCCGCCCTCACGAACACATGAATGTAAATGAGCTGTAGGGAGAGGTGGCAGGAATATCATGGGAGTAGATTCCTTCCCTAGGGCGTTGCTGTCCTATAAAAGGGAGCTGGACCCAGCCACTCAGCAGATTGTGTCCTGTTAGGGGTGCAGGTTGCACACAAATGCACGTGCCTTGGCCTCGGCCTTCCCAGCCTCCAGATCTATAGACAGACACAATCTTCTTTTCTTTATGAATACCCAGACTATGGCTTTGTGTCACAGTAGCAGAACAGCTAAAGCTTGGTGTGAGCTTATGGCAGTTACATTGTTCTAGATCTTTCTAGAAGCAAAATGCTTGGTGCCATCCTCCATTCCTCTTCTCTTCACCTTCTCTATCCACTCAGCAAACACATAGGGCCAGAATCTGACTCTGGTCTAATGCTCACTCATGCTGGGCATTGTGGCTCACACCTGTAATTCCAGCTACTCAGGAGGCTGAAATCTGAGGATCATGGTTCAAAGCCAGCCTTGTGCAGACAAATCCCAAAGACTCTTTTTATTTTTTTCTCGGTTGTGGGGCCTGAACTCTGGGCCTGGGCGCTGTCCCTCAGTTCTTCAGCTCAAGGCTAGCACTCTACCACTTGAGACACAGCAAGGCCACTTCCAGCTTTTTCTGCTTATGTGGGGCTGAGGAATCCAACCCAGGGCCTCATGCATGCAAGGCAAGCACTCTACCACTGAGCCACCTTCCCAGCCCAAATCCCAAAGATTCTTATCTCCAAATAACAAAAAGCCAAAACCACGGGTATAGCTCAAGTGACAGAGCATCAGCCTTGAATTCAAAAGCTATACAAGCACAGGAGGCCCCAAGTTCAAGCCCACCAAATATGCATAGAGTTACAGAGATATTTCAGGATTTGTGGAGTATAGAGAAACAGGGTGGTATTCAACACAGGAAATTCCAACTTGCTCTCTTACTTAATGAATAATGTATCATCGGAGCTTTTTTGGGGGGGTCCAGTTGTGGGGCCTGAACTCTGGGCGTGGGAGCTGTCCCTCAGCTCTTCAGCTCAAGGCTAGCACTCTACCACTTGAGCCACAGAGCCACTTCCGGCTTTTTTCTTACATGGTGCTGAGGAATCAAACCCAGGGCCTCGAGCATGCATGGCAAGTGCTCTACTACTGAGCCACCTTCCCAGCCCAGGGGAGCTTTTTTTTTTTTTTAAGTCCTATATTTAATTCACCTGATCCTTTTTATGCCTGCATAATATTCCGTGGCCACTGTGTATAGTGCCTTTGACACCTCTCCATTTAGTGGAACTCTAAGTCCTTCTAGTCTGTCTTAAACCCTTGTAAATAGCACTTACCCTGCCACTTCCTTATAGCTAGAAGGCATGATGCTGGGCCAAAGAGCAAGGAGAACACAGTGATTTTAATAGACATGGCTGAACACCCGCCCAAGACAATACTGTTTTCCTTCTTAGGAAGAAAAAGGAAAAAGAAACTAATCCGGTCAAGTATTTATTACCCAGCTGTTCTGGGTGTGGCCCTGCCCTTTCAGAGGCACACCTAGACTTGCCTGGCCAGGGGGCACAGGTGCACAGTCTGCCCTTTGTGCTGCTGATTCCTCCTCTGCCCCCTGTGTCAGTGAGGCATTACTAAGGCTTCAAACCCCACCATAAACAATGCAGCAGATCAGGGACAGTAAGTTTATCTCAGGCCTCTGGAGCTAACGTGAGTCACTCAGGAACTGGTAAGGAGCAGCAGGTATGTCTCCCTCCAAAGTTCAATGGGACTTTCATGTGGATGTGTAGAGAGATTCTGGAAACATACTCTACCATACTCTACCATGAAAAAGGTAAAGTCACAGCTGTTGCCTAGCGGCCAATCTACAAGATAGAAGTTGGCCTGTTATCCTAGCTACTCAGGAGGCTGAGATCGGAGGATTGTGGTTCAAAGCCAGCCTGGAAAAGAAAGTCTGTGAGACTTTTATCTCCAATGAACCACCAAAAAGCTGCAAGTAGAGCTGTGGCTCAAATGGTAGAGCACTAGCCTTGAGTGAAAAAGCTCAGGGACAGCGCCTAGACACTGAGGTCAAGTCCCAGTACCACCAGAAAAAATAAAAGGAAAAAGAAATGAAGGAACTGGCAATACCCAACAAGCACAGGCAGTTCTGTGCACCCAGCTTCGTCCTGTGGGAAACATGACCCCCAATCTTTCTCAGCAGCCTGCCTGTCATGTCCTCCCCCACCCCCAGACTCCCTTCCTCCCTAAGCTGGAACCCCCTCCTGTTACGGCCAAGTCCTCCTCCTATGCTGTGGGCTCACCCTCCCTGTGGCTCTCTCCAGCCAAAGGGCAGGGAAGCCAGTCTGTGTCTGTTTCCCTCATCTGTAAAAGGGACACAGTGATCAAACAGCCACCGCACAGAGCCATCTGAAAGCAAACTGCATTCTGGGCTCTGAAAACATTGGCATATTGTCTCTGCTGGGTTTCAGACTCAGCCCAAGGCACCACCTCCAGGAAGCCTTCCCTGATTGTTCCCAGTGGAACCTATCCACAGGCGGTGCTGCTTACCTGTGTCCCGGGCTGGGCTGGGCTGGCCTCAAGGGCCGGGTCCAGGCTGGGCTGGGCTGGGGCTCCTCGTGGCCTGGCATGGGGGGTTGTTGTGCCTCAGCTTTCCAGAAGCCTCTGAGCATGTATATGGAATGCAGGCGGGATGGATAAGGGCAGTAGATAATTAATGAGGCTGGACAGCGGGCAGGACAGGCCAGCGACCTGGAGACCAGGGCGGAAGCCACCCATGTTGCATCCCCTTTCGGGATCAATTTGCCGGGCCACTCCCTGCCTGTTGCCACTCTCCTGGCCCTGGAGCCGCCTCTCAGCCTGAGTCCATACCAGACCCCTGCACCTCCAAACACCGTCCACCCCCTTCCTCCACCGTCCTCACAGCGCTGGGCACAGCCAAGCCAGCCCTGAGGACAACTCACAGCATTGCCCAAGGGTCCTTTGGCCTCTGTTAAAACTCCAAGACAGGGTGGGAAGGTGGCTCAGTGGTAGAGCGCTTGCCTTGCATGCCTGAGGCCCTGGGTTCGATTCCTCAGCACCACATAAGCAAAAAGAAAAAAGCTGGAAGTGGCGCTGTGGCTCAAGTGGTAGAGCGCTAGCCTTGAGCTGAAGAGCTGAGGGACAGCACCCAGGCCCAGAGTTCAGGCCCCATGACCGGACCCAAAATAAATAAATAAATAAAACTCTAAGACAGCCGGGCACTGGTGCTCAGTGCTGTAATCCTAGCTACTCAGGAGGCTGAGATCTGAGGACCACAGTACAAAGCCAGCCCAGGCAGAAAAGTCCGTGAGTGATTCAGGCCCTGAGTTCAAGCACTATGACTTACCAAAAAAGTGTGTGTGTGTGTGTGTGTGTGTGTGTATTTAATATCAGCTTTTCTTTTGCTTTTACTGATGATCTTCAAAAACATTTTATCCTTGTTTATGGTTAAATAATACCCCATTTTGAATACATACTGCACCCCCACTCTGACCACCTGGGATGGTGATCTGGAAGTTTCTCATAAAACAACTTTATACATCAACATCCCCACCCACTCTCAGGTATTCACCTGAAAGAATTAAAACTGGCTACATACAAGGGATGTCTTTGTGGAGCTTTTTGAACTGGCTGGCCTCAAACCTTCATCCTCCTTTGCTCAGCCTCCCAGGTCGCAAGGATTGCAGGTGTAAGCCACCAGCAGCCAGTTTCAGTCTGTGAGTTTGGGCAAATAGTTACACTTCAATATGACATCTCTGTGCCCAAGATGTCTACCCTGTGCTCCCCATCCACTCCCACACCCATCCACAACTCCACCCACGTAGCTACCCTTTATTTCTTTTCATCACCCTGTTATTTTGTTGTGCTCTAGACTTTCCTATCAATGAAATCTTAAGGTCGGCAATCTTCTGTGTCCTTTTTTATTTTCTTGACTGGACAAAGCCCTTTCAATAGTCACCCACATTGTAGGAGTGGTCCTTAAAAATGCCTTGATTGCTGGGCGCCGGTGGCTCATGCCTGTAATCCTAGCTACTCAAGAGGCTCAGATCTGAGGATGGAGGTTCAAAGCCAGCCTGGGCAGGAAAGTCTGTGAGACTTTTATCTCCAATAAACCACTAGAAAACCAGAAGTGGTGCTGTGGCTCAAGCAGTAGAGCGCTCTCCTTGAGCTGAAGAACACAGGGACAGCGTCCAAGCCCAGAGTTCAAGGCCCATGACCGACAAAAAAAAAAAAAATGCCTTGATTTTTTTCATTGCCAAATAGTATTCCATGGTACAGCCATGTTTGTGTGTTTCTCCCTTCTCCTGGGAGAGTTCTGATTTGGGGTTGTGGTGGATAAAGTGACTGTTAATCTTCCTGTGCAAATCCCTGGACACTGGTTTTATTTCTCTGGCAGTAAATATTTAGGGGTGTGTATTTCTTGGTCACAGTATGGGTCTAATTTACTTTCAGAAATGCCAGGTCTGCCCTCTGAGCTGTCTGTGTGACCTGGGGCTGTTGGGACAAATCTCCACCAAGTTATAGGCTTGGAACACCAAAGATTTATGACTTTATCATTCTCAAGGTTGGATTTCGAGCTGGGTTTTACAGCATGTTTTAAGGCGTGTTCTGGGCTGTGCTCTGGAGGCTCTGAAGGAGAATCCCCTTCCAGGTCCCTGGAAGCTTCCTGAACTGGACATTTTTCTACAATTTATGGCCACATCTCCCCAACATCTGGCTCTGTCATTTACCTCCTTTGTCTTCTTCCTTCTTTCCTTCCCTCCCTCCTTCCTTCCTTCTCTCCCTCCTAACTTTCAGAGCTCAGGCTCCACACTCTCATTTGGCTTGCTCATGGTTGGCAATCTACCAGCTCAGCCATACGGGCATTCCAGCTTTTTGCTGGTTAGTTGTAGAGGTAGTCTTGTAGACTTTTCTGCCTGGGCTGGCTTTGAACCATGATCTCCAGATCTCAGCCTTCTGACTAGCTGGGATTACAGGCATGAGTTACTGGCTCCTGGCTGATCCATCCAATTCTAAGTGATTCACAGCCACAATGAGGCTGGTGCTTTCCCATGCCTCCTAGTCAGATATTCCACATTCCCAGCCTCATGGAACATTCTAGAAGCTTCCAGGAAGCACCACCACTGCTCTGTCTCTGGCAGTGGCTGCTCCCTCTAAGGTGTATTATGCTACACAGCCACCATCCCCCTGCAAAGGAAAGCAAAAAGAAGTCTTCATCACCATCTCTGTCTGGCAAGGTGTAAATACTTATTACATTATTTTTTTGGGGTCCGGTTGTGGGGCCTGAACTCTGGGCCTGGGCGCTGTCCCTCTGCTCTTCAGCTCAAGGCTAGGCTCTACCACTTGAGCCACAGCACCACTTCCGGCTTTTTTCTTTTTGCTCATGTGGTACTGAGGAATCGAACCCAGGGCCTCAAGCATGCAAGGCAAGCGCTCTACCACTGAGCCACCTTCCCAGCCTCTACTTTTTTTTTTTTTTTAAGTATGGAAGTGCCAGGTGGTGACTGTGTCCAAGCTGGCACTCTGAGGCTCTGGGACTCTCTCTGACCACATTATCTGAAAAAATAAACACACACACACACACACATATACACACACATACACACGCATACACGCATACAACGCTTCTTTCCAGAGAAACAGGAGGGAGACAGGAAGCCACAGGAGGATCAGGGGTCAGTGAGGACTCAACACCTTTGGCTGCAGGTGTGGTCGGGGCCTGTGTGGGGAGGAGGTCAGTCCCATCCTCGTTACCTGCCCAGCCACACCCGTGTCCTCCCCAGTGTGTCCTTCCCCGGTTGACAACCACCTCCCTCCCGTCCAGGCCCCAGGAGACAGGTCACTTCCGCTCCCCTTAGTACAACCCTGCAGCCCAGGCTCCCCTCCCCCCACCATGTGACCACGGTGTGGCAGGCAGGAGGTGGGCAGCAGGAAGCCTGTGTGCAGGGGACCCAGGGTTCGAGGCTCAGCACAGTAATAAGAGACAGATGACAATGAGCAAATGCAACAACAAGGACTGCACGCCGCCTAAGATGGCCGCCAAGTGCAGCACGCAGGCCTGGAGTCTGAGATCATGGCGTCGGCTGGGCCTCGACACCTAGGCAGAGCCGGGGATGGCTCCAAATGTGAGCCAGGCGCTGGGGGCTCCCGCCTGTCATCCTAGCTACTCAGGAGGCTGAGATCTGAGGATTATGGTTCAAAGCCAACCCAGGCAAGGCAAATCCATGAGACTTTTTTTTTGGGGTCCGGTCGTGGGGTCTGAACTCTGGGCCTGGGCGCTGTCCCTCAGCTCTTCAGCTCAAGGCTAGCGCTCTACCACTGGAGCCACAGCGCCACTTCTGGCTTTTTCTTTTTGTTTATGTGGTGCTGAGGAATCGAACCCAGGGCCTCATGCATGCAAGGCAAGTGCTCTACCACTGAGCCACCTTCCCAGCCCTCCATGAGACTCTTATCTCCAATGAACCACCAGAAAACTGGAAATGGCACTGTGGCTCAAGCAATAGAGCACTAGTCTTGAGCTGAAGAGCTGAGGGACAGCACCCAGGCCTAGAGTTCAAGACCCACGACTAAGAAAAAAAAAGTGACTGGAGCCTCCACCATCACCAGCCTCTGCTGCTGGCTCATGGCCTCTGTGCATGTGAGACACAGGGAATCTTTCTAGATCATTCTGGCTCAAAGCCCATGACCCTCCAGCCTCCACAGCTCTCGTGCCAGAGGGCAGACATGCACCACCACGCCTGCCTGGTGTTCTTTGCACCAGGCACTCGCTGTATTGAATTTGGGGCCCACCCTGCTCCAACATGACTTCATTGTCAGTGACCCCAATTCCAAAAAAGGCCCTAGAGCCCGTTCTTCCTAAAGAGGAGACAGAGGCAGGGCTGGAGCCCCTCCCGCCTGCTAGAGGCCAAACCACAGAACTTTCCAGTCAATGTGGATAAACAACTGAAGTCAGCGGCTCCTTCAACACCTCGCAGCTGGGAGTTCCCTAATTAACAAACTGTCAATTTCAGAGTTTTGCCTGGCCAATGAACTGCTCCCAGAAAAAAAAAAAAATTTAGTGCTGATCCTGAGGCTTGAACTCAGGGCCTGGGCACTGCCCCTGAGTTTTTTTGTTAATTCTTTCATTTTTTATTTATTTGTCGGTCATGGGGCTTGAACTCTGGGCCTGGTGCTGTCCCTCAGCTCTTCAGCTCAAGGCGAGCATTCTACCACTTGAGCTACAGCGCCACTTCCCTGAGTTTTTTTGATCAAGGCCAATGCTCTACCACTTGAACCACAGTTCTTCATCTGGCTTTTTGGTAGTTAACTGGAGACAAGAGTCTCAAGGACTTTCCTGTCTGGGATTACCTCAAATCAAGATCCTCATATCTTACCCTCCTCAGTAGCTGGGATTACAGGCATGAGCCACCAGTGCTTAGCTTACCTTTTTTTTTTTTTCTTCCCCCTCTGGTCCTGGGGCTTGAACTCAGGGCCTGTCTCTGACAGTCTTTTTCTCAAGGCTAGTGCTCTACCACTTGAGCAACAGCTCCACTTTTGGCTTTTTCAGAGTAGTTTATTGGAGATCTCACAGACTTTTCTACCTGGGCTGGCTTCTAACTGTGCTCCTCAGATTTCAGCCTCCTGAGTAGCTAGGGTTACAGGCGTGAACCACAGATGCTAGGCACTTTTTTTTTTTTTTTTTAATGTTTTGGTGGGAAATCCTCCTCACTTGAGCTACTTGGGCATGGAAAACTCTTCTGGGGAGATTCTGGGTGACCACAGTCCCACACAAAGGCCTGTTCCTTTGATTGGCACATGAGTCTTTTTTTTATTCATTTCCAGTTCAGAAGGGATGCCAGGCACCAGTGGCTCACACCTGTAATCCTAACTACTCGGGAGGCTGAGATCTGAGGATCACAGTTCAAAGCCAGCCCAGGCAGGAAAGTCTGTGAGACTCTTATCTCCAATGAACCACCAGAATGTCAGTCTCTTATCTCCAATTAACCAGAAGTGGTGCTGTGACTCAAAGTGGTAGAGTTCTCACCTTGAGCAAAAAAGGGCTCAGGGACGGTGCCCAGGACTAGAGTTCAAGTCCCGCAACTGAAAAAAAAATAAACCCTCCCAGTCCAGTTCAGAAGGTCTCCATGAAGGACATAAACCCATCAGTAACTCACGGAGGTAAAATACAAAGCAGAGAAGAGGGTGGGAAATGGTGGAGAGGAGGCTGCCCCCCCAAAAATGGATGGCCTGGGAGAGACACAACTCTGCAAGACCTGGGGTACCTTCCCCTCCCCTCCCCTCCCCTCCCCTCCCTTCCCCTCCCCTTCTCAGAGGAGCTTTAATTGTTTTTTCTCCCAGCTCATTTCCCGGTTTACAAAGGCGCAGATTAAATGGGAGGGACTGGCTCTTAAGAACTCACTCAAGAAAGAATGTTTCTGCCCTGTCAAATCCATGAGATCTGCAGCCCTGAGAAGCCAGGACAGCTGAGGGAGTGAGGAACGGCCAGATCCCCATTCCAGGGAGGGGGGGAGGGGGAGAGGGTCTGCCAGACCTCAGCTGGTCACAGCCACCCTCTCAGCTGCCTGGATTTAGGGGAAAGACACACACACACACACACACACACACACAACTGTACCTGACACCAAAGCCCAGCCCCAGGGTTTTCCCTACATCAGCCCCCAGATCCAAAGGCAGGGCCTCCTCCAGCCCCCCAAAACCTCCCCGTGCCCCCTGCCTTGTCTTTCTCCCCCTTCACACAATTTCGGCTGGTTTCATTGTTCTATTTTCACCCATGCAAATGCACTTCTTTTTGTTGGTAGTAGTTGTGGGACTTGAACTCTGGGCCTGGGTGCTGTCCCTCAGCTCTTCAGCTCAAGGTGAGCATTCTACCACTTGAGCTACAGCGCCACTTCCAGTTTTTTTTTCTTTTTGCTTATGTGGTGCTGAGGAATTGAACCCAGGGCCTCAGGCATGCAAGGCAAGGGCTCTACCACTGAGCCACCTTCCCAGCCCTCTTGTTTTCTTTTTAAAGGGGAAAGGATTTGTTTATTTTATTTTATTTTTTTTGTCGGTCGTGGGGCTTGAACTCTGGGCCTGGGTGCTGTCCTTCAGCTCTTCAGCTCAAGGCGAGCGCTCTACCACTTGAGCTACAGAGCCACTTCCGGTTTTCTGGTGGTTAATTGGAGATAAGAGTCTCACAGACTTTCCTGCCTAGGTTGGCTTTAAACTATGATCCTCATATCTCAGCCTCCTGAGCAGCTAGATTACAGGTGTGAGCCACCGACACCCAGTACAAATACCTTTCTTAGATGAAGTTCACCCTCAATCACCCCTCACCGCTCCCCCCAGAAACTGAGGCACAGAGTGATCTGTAGTTCTCACACTTGAAGGATTAAATCCCCCACCCTATTGTCCCTGGCCCATTCAGATGCCAGGCAAAATCCTAGGTATGAGTGAACTTTTTTTTTTTTTTGGGGGGGGTCCAGTTGTGGAGCCTGAACTCTGGGCCTGGGCGTTGTCCCTCAGTTCTTCAGCTCAAGGCTAGCGCTCTACCACTTGAGCCACAGCGCCACCTCCGGCTTTTTTCTTTTTGCTTATGTGGTGCTGAGGAATCGAACCCAGGGCCTCAGGCATGCAAGGCATGGGCTCTACCACTGAGCCATCTTCCCAGCCCCATAAGTGAACTCTTGAAGTGTAGCCAGAGCACTCCACCTAAGCCCAGCTGTAAACATCCCATTGTGGGCCCAACTGAAAGGCCCCCACCTTCCTTGACCTAGTGGCTTTTTCATGAACCTTTGCCTCCTTGCTCAGACCTCCTATAAAAACCCAGCTCCTGTTCCAACTCTCTGGTACAACTTCCAAACACGTGGAAAGGTCTGTGCCCCTCACTGTTCCTCAATAAAAGTCCTGGCCTGTTGATGATCGAGTCTGGCCTGTTCCCTTGTCCATTCTCCTCCATTTTCCTACCAACACTGAAGCTATGGCTCACCGCTCATGCTGGCAGCCAGGCTGGGCACAAAGGTTGCCGTGGCCTGGGCAGGGCGTGGGGCATCTCCCCCAGCGTGGCATCTGGGCAGGCATGGTGCTGCCCTGGGGTGTGTCCCCGTGTCCCCTCATGGGTGTGAGAGACACTGGACAGGAGAAGAGGACGGGACACAGGACACAGCCCCCCCTCTGCCTTGGGTTACACCAGCTGTGGCTATACAATAATCACACAGCATATAGCACAGTGATCATTTTACTTAAAAAAAATTATTTTGGGGGCTGGGATGTAGCTCAGTGGCAAAGCGCTTGCCTAGCAAGTGCAACATCCTGGGTTCAATCCCAGGATGTATGTGTGTGTGTGTGTGTGTGTGTGTGTGTGTGTGTATATATATATAATATTTCATTATATAAATTTATTATATAAATATTTATATAAAATATATTATATATTTATATATATTATATATATAATTATTATTTTTGTGCCAGTCCTGGGCTTGAACTCAAGGTCAGAGTGCTGTCCCTGAGCTTTTCTTTTTTTTTTTCTTTTTCTTTTTCCTCAAGGCTGGAGCTTTACCTCTTGAGCCATAGCTCCACTTCTGGCTTTTCTGGTGGTTCACTGGAGATAAAAATTCTTGCCCATGCTGGGCACTGGTGGCTCACGCCTATAATCCTAGCTATTCAGGAGGCTGAGACCTGAGGATCTCGGTTCAAAGCCAGCCAGGGCAGGAAAGTCTGTGAGACTCTTATCTCCAATAAACCACTAGAAAACCAGAAGTGGCGCTGTGGCTCAAGTGGTAGAGCACTTGCTTTGAGCTGAAGAGCGCAAGGACAGCGCCCAAACCCAAAGTTCAAACCCCACGACCGACAAAAAAAGAAAAAGAATCCTGCCTAAAATACTAGCTACTGAAGAGGCTGAAATATGAGGATCAAGATTCAAAGCCAGTCCAGGCAGGACAGTCTGTGAGACTGATCACCAATGAACCACCAGAAATCTGGAAATGGAGCCATGGCTCGAAGTGGTTTAGTGCTAGCCTTGAGCAAAAGAACTCAGGGACAGTGCCCAGGCCCTAGGTTTAAGCCCTAAGACCAAAAAAAAAAAAAAAAAGTTCCACAGTCTTTCCTGCACAAGCTGGCTTCAAACCATGATCCTCAGATCTCAGCTTCCTGAGTAGCTGGAATTACAGACATGAGCCATGGCTCATGGCACCTGGCCTTGCTGTCTGTAGTCCCTATGTGTTTGTGGTGATTTGTTACACAGCAGTAGGTGCCTGTTACACTGTCTGGCCCTAACCCCTCAGATAGGGAGTGGTGACAGCTTCATCTCTCTGAGTTACTCCCAGATTTGAGGCCCAAGCTTGGACATTGTGGGAGTCCTTAGCAGTGTTGGTGAATGTCTCTCAATGGCTGGTACAGGGATACTTGCTCTTTTTTAAATATAATTTTATTGTTATTGTTAAGGTGAGTACTTATTCTCACACCCCGCAGTGTGGTGTGGCCGTGTGATGTCACTGGATAACCAGCACTTGTCCCTTGTGGGCAGAAGCATTTAAGGTGACTATGGGATTTATTCTTTTCCCCTTCAGCCATAGCCCAGCCCAGGATGTGGGAGGGGGTGGAGAAATGGGTCATTTAAAGCTGAGATGGGGTGCTGTGCCATCCATTTTCACAGCTCCTAATTCTCAGATGAGGAAGAGGGTTCAGTCACCATCTCAGGCCCCATCTCCCGCTGTGGTCTCCGTGGGTGCTGCAATAGGCTACTCTGGGACTGGAAGGTGTTGTGGCTGGAAGCTAAGCCCTACTGCCGGGGGAGGAGACTTTCTCTGGGATACGCACGCCCCCTTGTGCTGTGATGGCCCCATTGCGCCTGAGGGATGCCTTCCTTAACACTAGCTAATTTATCCCATCGAATTCAATTCACATGGTATCAATTAAGAACACTAGCTGTAGCCGGGCGCTGGTGGCTCACGCCTGTAATCCTAGCTACTCAGGAGGCTGAGATCTGAGGATCGCGGTTCAAAGCCAGACCGGCAGGAAAGACCGTGAGACTCCTATCTCCAATAAACCACCAGAAAACCGGAAGTGGCGCTGTAACTCAAGTGGTAGAGCGCTCGCCTTGAGCTGAAGAGCGCAGGGATAGCGCCCAAGCCCAGAGTTCAAGCCCCACGACCGACAAAAAAAAAAAAGAACACTAGCTGTGTTGGGACAGTGATGTTCAATCAAAATACAATGAGAGATCCTTAAGTGATTTCAAGCTTTCCTCTAGACATATCAGGAAAGTAAAATGAATCAGGTACTGTGGCGCATCCCGGATAATTGGGAAGCAGTGATTGGGAGGAGCAGAGTTGGAAGCCAGATGAGGGAAAAATTTAACCATACTCCCATCCCATCTAAAAGTGCATAGCGGTCACATCTGTCATTCCAGCTACAGAAAGTGTAACTAGGAAGATGGCAGTCAGCTTGTAACTACTATAAAAATGGTCAATGAGATATTTTGCTCTCAGGAGGCTGAGATCTGAGGATCATGGTTCAAAGCCAGCTCAGTTCATCTCCAATGAACCACCAGAAAACCGGAAGTGGTGCTGTGACTCAAACTGGTACAGCACTGGCCTTGAGCCAAACAGCTCAGAGACGGTGCCCAGGCTCTGAGTTCAAGCTCCAGGACCAAAAGGGAAAAAAAACCAAAAACAGACAATATCCCAAAACAGAATGTGTATGTGTATGTATATACATACATATGTCCTGTGTGTACTGAGTGCGTGAATTCCAAAGGTATGAAAAAAAACTCCAAAATCCACAGCCCAGTTGTTCTTGCAACACTAGGATTTGAACTCAGAGCCTTGCACCTGCTAGGCAAGCACTCTACCACTTCGGCCACGCCCAGGCCACGCCCCCAGCCCTTCTTTCTTCCTATTGGCCAGGAACTCTCCTGGCTCCTAGGTCACGCCCACCCAGCGCGGGCGCCTTGGCAGCCCGGCCCCGCCCTCCCTGGCCCCACCCCGTGACGTCACAGAGCCGCTCCCCGCCATGCCTGCAGCCTGGGTCCTGGCGCTGGTCGTGTGCGGCCTGGGCGGCCCGGCCGCCTGGGGCTGCCTGCAGTGCGACCCCTCCGTGCAGAAGGACCTGCAGGAGCTGCGCTCCGCGCTCGTCCCGGCCCATTTCCCCTCCGAGGGCCTGCAGGAGCGGGCCCTGGCCCTGCTGTCCGGCATGGAGGGGCCCTTCTTCAGGGACTACGCCATGAACGCCTTTGTGGGGAAACTGGGTGTGTGCTGGGGTGGGGCCGGGAGGAGGGGGAGGATCCTCTCAGAGTGAGGGGGGACCCCCTGGCATGTCCTCCCCTCTCACCCCCAGAAGTAGATCGCATGGAAGGCATCAGGGCCCTTATCAAGAACGAAACCCAGGACTTACGGACAAAGTCTCTGACAGGTGGGACAGGAGGGGCGGAGGCTGGCTTCAAAACCCTGACATCAGGGGCTGGGAAGGTGGCTCAGCGGTAGAGCGCTTGCCTTGCATGCATGAGGCCCTGGGTTCAATTCCCCAGCACCACATAAGCAAAAAGAAAAAAAGCCAGAAGTGGCACTGTGGCTCAAGTGGTAGAGCACTAGCCTTGAGCTGAAGGGCTAAGGGACAACTCCCAGGCCCAGAGTTCAGGCCCCACGACTGGACCTAAAAAAAACAAAAAAACCCTGACATCAGACCGGGTCTCCCCAACAATCTCTGATTAGGGGTGCTTGGACGGTATGTGTGCAGGGGAGCTGGGGAGGGCACGCTGTCCCCATTCCACAGCGGTCCGGGCCTTCTTTCCCCAGACCTTCCCCTCCTGGAGGCGCTGGTGGGCTTCAGGGAGAGGGTGACCAAGGAACTCAAGAAGGCTTTGCGCTCCTATGAGATGAAAGGTGCCTTTCACTGTTTCCCAATCAGATCCCCTCCTCCTCTTCCCCTCCTCCCAGCCAGCCAGATTTTTCACCTCCCTGTAATATTCCTTTCTTTGCTTTCCCCAGAGGCACTGTCCCCTCCTAGATCCATCCCTCCCCAATTAAATTGTCAGACCCCCCATCCCAGCCCTGCTCACCTGGACTCTTGTCTCTTGCAGCCTGTGATCATAAATTGTGCCGTGAGTCCTGGATTTTTCGTCTCTTCCTCCCTTCTCCACCATCCTGCACCTTTTTACCCTGTTCTTCCCCCTCAATCCAGCCCAGCTATCACATAGCCTTCCAAAGCCATGATTCCTGAAGATTCAAAGCCTGCCTTTTAGAAGCAGATTAAACTGGATGTGCAAAGAAATCATTTTCCAGAAGGCAAATCAGGATAGGCTAGAACATGCTTCACCAACGAATAAGCCCTACATTCTGAAGTCTAGTACAAGATGTACATCTCTTATTGAGTGCTGGTGCTCACACCTGTAATCCTACCTGAGATCTGAGAAATGCAGTTCAAAGCTAGTCCAGGCCAAAATTTTTTTTAAAAAGTCTTTGAGACACTTATCTCCATTTAACCAGCAAAAAGCCAGAAGCTCCTAGGCCCTGAGTTCAAGTTCCAGTTCAAGTGTGTCTCAACACACACACACACACACACACACACACACACACACCATTATTTCTCATGGGACTTGTCAGTACATTTGACCACAGTTAGTCTGCCAGGCACTGCGCTTCCTACAAAATTCATGGGTCCAAGGGGACCTCATCTCTTTTCCTTTCCACCCCTGCTAGTTCTGCCTATCCTCCCTTTCCCCTGTGTAGGCTTGCTCAAAGAAGAGGTTTTGGACTGCTTAAACTGCCAGAAGATCACTTCCATGTGTATCAGGAACAAATACTGCTTTGGTAAACTGATGGGCCAGGGATGTGGACAGCTATGTTCCCTGCGAGCCACACCCCCCTGCAAGCCAGGCCTGAGGCTCCCCATTGCAGCCTGAGGTTCTGCCCTTAACCAATGGCTTACAGCATGGCCAAGAATTTGCTCCCACATTCTGAGAGTCACTGGGTAGTCATAAGCCAGCCCGGCATGGTGGCTCAAGCCTGGAATTTGAGGGATGAGAGTAGACAGCCCAAAATACTATTCCTGAGGCCATCTATAGGGTTGGCAAGTCATGAGTGTATGCGCACACCCACACACACACCCACCACATACACCCCACCCACCAATGGTACTGTCAAAGCCCTGGAGACCAAGTGTAGAGACACCTTGAAGCCCAGCCTTGTCCCTCCCTGGGGTGGGAGGCTAAGAGAAGATAGGGCAGGGGGGAGGGGAATGTGAGTACAGAAGGAAGGGGCTCTCTCGCCCTCCCTCCCCCCCCAGTGGACAGACAGCCTCGCATGACCCTGAAGTACAAGGACAGCAACTATCAGAGTGACATGAAGTTTGTCGGCATCTCTGTGTCTGTGCTTGTGTCTATCCTGGTCTTCCTGGCCATCCTCATCTCGTGAGTCAAAGCCCCTCACCCCCCAGTCCCCAACTGGGCCCTTAAAAATGACCCCACCCAGAGGGGTACTGGTGGCTCATGCCTGTAACCCCAGCTATTCAGGAAGCTGAGATCTGAGGATCCTCAGTTGAAGCCAGCTTGGGCAGGAAAGTCCATGAGACTTTTAGCTCCAATTCACAAGCACAAAGCTTGTGTGGAGGTGTGGCTCAGGGAGTGGAGTGCCTGCCTACCAAATGCAAGGCCTTGAGTTCAAACCCCAGTACCCTCCGTCGCTAAGGAATGAATGAGCTGGGAGCTCCTAGCTACTTGGGAGTCTGGAGTTTGGAGCCTTTAGCTTTCTAGGCAGGTCATCTGCCACTTCAGCCATGTGCCCAACTCTAAAAGCTTTAGTTAAGCTGTGTCCCTGTGGCTCACACTTGTAATCCTACCTACTCAGGAGACTGAAATCCGTGGATTGTGGTTCAAAGTCAGCCCAAGCAGGAGTCTGTGAGACTCCTCCTCCCCTCCAGCCCCCCAGGTCATGGGCTTTGAACTCTGGGCCTGGATGCTGTCCCTGAGCTCTTCAGCTCTACCACTCTGAGCCACAGTGCCAGTTCCAGTTTTCTGGTGATTAATTGGAGAAGAGTCTCACAGACTTTCCTGCCTGGGCTGGCTTTGAACCGAGATCATCAGCAATCAGCCTCCTGAGCTGCTAGGATTACAGGCATGAGCCACTGGCACTTGGCTGTGAGATTTTTTTTTTTTCCGGCAGTGGAGCTTGAGTGGGAGAGAAGTCTTACAGACTTTCCTACCGTGGCTGGCTTTGAACCGAGATCCTCAGCTCTCAGCCTCCTTAGTAGCTGGGATTACAAGTGTGAGCCACTGACGCCCAGCGTTGGCTCAAGGTTCTCTAACCTCCAGACTTTTTCTCTCTGACCAGGGCTCTCACATACAGGGAAAACCGGAAACTCCTGCTGCGGTAGGGTGGTGGTTTGGAGAAGGCTTGTAAAGGGAAAAGAAAAGAAGTTTAATAAAATAGATGACAAATTTCTTTTCTTTTCTTTCTTTCTCTTTTTTTTTTTGGTTGGTCATGGGCTTGAACTCTGGGCCTGGGCACTGTTCCTGAGCTCTTCAGTTCAAGGCTAGTGCTCTACCACTTGAGCCACAGCATCACTTCCCATTTTCTGGTGGTTCATTGGAGATGAGAGTCTCACGGACTTTTCCTGCCCAGGCTGGCTTTGAGCCAAGATCTTCAGATCTCTGCCTCCTGAGTAGCAAGGATTACAGACGTGAGCAACCAGTGCCCAGCCAGATGACAAATTTCTTAATGCCTCTCTTTACCGGGGACCAGTCTCACCCACTCC
>NW_012267321.1:1305323-1311910 GCF_000151885.1 Dipodomys ordii | reverse complement strand
GTTGTGGGCCTGAACTCTGGGCCTGGGCGCTGTCCCTCAGCTCTTCAGCTCAAGGCTAGTGCTCTACCACTTGAGCCACAGCGCCACTTCCGGCCTTTTTTTTTTTGCTTATGTGGTGCTGAGGAATCGAACCCAGGGCCTCATGCATGCAAGGCAAGCGCTCTACCACTGAGCCACCTTCCCAGCCCTGTATAGTATTTTCACAATAAAAATAAAAATAAATTAAAAAAAAGAGATTAGCAAAGAAAAGTGTCATTGTGGCTCAATTCTGCAGGGTTTACTACAGAATCCTCTGCTCCTGAGCGTCTGAATGGTTGCCCTAGATACTGTTATCTACAAGGTAGGCGGGTGTTTCTGTAAAGCCCGTCTACTGATTGACTGAAATCTTAGCATCAGGTTTTACACATGCGCAGTCGAGTGCGAAGTGGATGCACCAACCAACCTTTGAACTAGAACTGGCTGCCACGCAGAGGATTCTGGGAATGGTAGTTTGGGGCCTCATACCTCACAAACTCAGTTCCTCACGGGGCTCCGACCAAGTGTCGCCTTCTTTGCCGTCGTACCAGGGGAATGCAGCCCACATACCCGCAGCTCTTCGCCCCTGTCCCAGCAATAGCCCTTCTCTTTCCCTCCACCTTGAGCCTCTGTGAGGCAGAGCGGCCGGCTTCGTCGCTACATCTTCGGTCCGTAACTACTTCAGGGTGGCTGGTCGCCATGACGACTGCCCGCTGGCGGCGGGTGACGTCATGGCGGGTGTGCACGGCAGGGGGCGTGGCTAGCGCTCGGTACTCGGCGGCGCTGAGCCGCAGCCAGCCCGCACCGAGCTCCCGAGGTGGCGGAGGTGGCATCCACTGGCCTCACGCTGCCCTTTGCGTAACCGTGAGTCGCGTCGTGGGTTGCTTTTTTTTTTTCTTTTTAAGTTTGTTTTAAAAATATCTTCCGGCTGCAAGTCCAGACGCTCCTGTTACCTGCATGGGAATTTTCTGGGAGAAAGGCACCAGGAATGGATAATTAAACTGTGCCTAAATTATAGTGCCAGGAGAGCTCCTGGCGAGCGCCGTCTGGGACAGGGGGCGACAAGCAGTTATTAAAGAATTCCAGCCCAGCAATTATTTCTCTATCAGCCCGGGATGCTGAGGTGTACCTGTGGGAACCCGGGAGAGCGGCTGCCCTCTGTGGTTGGGCGGGGTGGGAATGGGAGGAAGCTTGCCACCAGCCGGGCTGTGAGAACCCGCTCTGGCAGGAAAAGTCGGCGCTTTCCACGAGACATAGAAGGAAAAGCAGAGGGAACAGCAAAACAAGTCATACTGTGGGAACAACTAATAACTTAATAATAGCAAGGGCTTCTAAGGGTGTTTGCTTTCTGTCACATACTGTTCTAATGGCTTTACTTGTATTGACTTATTCAGATCTCCTAAATTGATGAGGAAGGTGTTAATTATCTCCTTGTGTATAATGAGGAAACTGAGGCAAGGGTTCAGTTTTGAGGGAGTGTCACCCAGTCATCGAGATTAAGCATGACCTTATACTGCCTCTGGGCATAGAAAGGTTTAGTCCATATACAAAGATGTAAGCACTGAGGCCTGTCTTCGGCTATGTTTGGGATACATACAAGGGCTACAGGTTTAAATAGACAAAAAACTGGGGACAGGTCTGGTTCTAGTTGTAGCCTGATTGGCTGTAATTTCAGCACTGTTTGGAGAAGTTGTTACATTGTGGAAACCACCATGATCAGGATAAAGCAGCCATTGTTGCCTTGTGGATGGTCTATTTTGAGGAGGATCTATTGCTGCTTAGGGATGGCTTGGGCCCTAGCTTGTATAAGTGTTATCCATCAGTCCTGCCCTTTCTGGGTACTAAGTTGATCACGGTGTCTGCAGAGAGAATGGCTCAGAGAAAAGACACATATAAAAATGGAAGTAGGGAGCTGGGAATGTGGCTTAGTGGGAGAATGCTTGCCTAACATGCATGAAGCCCTGGATTCGATCCTCAGTACTACATACACAGAAAAAGCCAGAAGTGGCGCTGTAGTTCAAGTGGTAGAGTGCTAGCCTTGAGCCAAAGAAGCTCAGGGACAGTGCCCAGGCCCTAAGTTCAAGTCTCAGGCCTGGCAAAAAAAAAAAAAAAGAAAGGATAGCTGGGAATGTGGCTCAGTGGTAGAGTGCTTATCTTGCATGCATGAGGCCCTGGGTTTGATTCCTCAGCACTACATAAGCAGAAAAAGCCGAAAGTGGTGCTGTGGCTCAAGTGGTAGAGTGCTAGCCTTGAGCTGAAGAGCTGAGGGACAGCGCCCAGGCCCAGATTTCAAGCCCCACTACCAACAACAACAAAAAAAAAAAAAAAAAAGGAAGGAGGGATGTCAAGCTTTTCTCCAGCTTTTAGTTAATTCATGGGTCCAAGTTAGTAGTCAGTGCTTTTCAGCAAAGCAGGTTACATACTTATCACCTGTCTGCAGAACAGATTTTAACTAAAGTTATAAAAGTACCCGAATAGAATACAGAACTTCATCATCTCATTAGAGATGCAGTACAGGTTCAGCAAGAGACCACTTAGGAAATATTGTTCTGCTCAGAAATAATTAATTCTGACCACATAATGATAGGAGAAAGTGCTTACAAGAGAATATTAAAACCACAAAACCCCCAGTTATGTATCTCTGGTGATTATGAAGGTGTAAACCATACACATATGTACCAACACAAGGTAGGCAAACCACTGCCAAAATAGCAAGTGCTGAGAGGTTTATTTTTAGCTCAGTTTCTTGGCAGAGATCCCATAGGAAGGGGCCCCTGCTCCCCCAATTTTACACAGAAGGGCGCCAAGAAAAGATCCATGTAATCTAAACCCAGAGCCATCCGTGAGCCAGCATCCTCAGTTAGTAACCAGCAGGACAGATGCGGCCCTTACTGTGCACACAATGGGTCTGAATTGAGGGAGGCTAAGGAAAGAACTGGCATGTGTTAGGAACAGAAAATTTTAGCCATTTGCATTGAGAAGTTGGCATGTACCTTTGGTTTCCTGACGATTCATTAAGAAGAAAACAAGAGCAGAGATGAAAAGGAAAGGAAAAGGCTGGGAAGGTGGCTCAGTGATAGAGCACTTGCCTTGCATGCCTGAGGCCCTGGGTTCGATTCCTCAGCACCACATAAGAAGAAAAAGCCGGTAGTGGTGCTGTGGCTCAAGTGATAGAGCACTAGCCTTGAGCTGAAGAGCTGAGGGACAGCGCCCAGGCCCAGAGTTCAGGCCCCACAAATGGACCAAAAAAAGAAAAAGAAAAGGAAAAAAGGCACTTAACACCAGGGGCTGAACAAAAACTTAAAAAGCAAAAAGCAAAACAAAAACACCCACACACAAAACACCAGTTAAAAAATCAATTATATATAGAATATGACAATATAACAAAATTTACTAGTTCTTTTAATATGAAAGCATATATTCGTGTTAGAGTTACATGTCACCCTAGCTTGTGTTCAATGAACAATTTGTGCTAGGCATGCGCATAAGTGCTGGCCGACATTCACCTGTCAGTCTTCACCAACAGCCCTGAGGCAGACAACTGTTAATCCCGATTTACAGTTTGCACTGAGGCCCAGCGACACCTTGGATCCCTGAGGGTGAATTCAGGGAGACTGGCTCCAGGTCTACCCAAGAATGCTACACTGCTGTTCAATCTTTCTATTTTCCTGGCTTTACTGAAACTCTTTAGTAACAAGGAGGAGGCTTGCAATGAGTTGAGCTCAACTGACCTGAGGAACTAATCCAGACTTGTGGGGCTCTGCTGCCCCCGAGAGGCTGCGGCTGGTATTGCTGCTGTTGGCGTGCCACCGGCGTGAATGTCTGCTGAGCCCTGGGCAGCTCCGGAAGGTTTTCTCACAGTGTGGACAGTGATAAGGTTTCTCGTGGGTGTGGATCCTCTGGTGCTGACTGAGATGGGCACGGACAGCAAAGGGCCTGCCACACACGTCACACAGGAAGGGCTTCTCCCCTGTGTGCGTTCTCTCATGCCGGCTTAGATTAGCTCTCTGGGCAAAGGCTTTCCCGCAGTGGTGGCAGGTGTGGGGCTTCTCCCCCGAGTGCACGCGCAGGTGCCTAGAGAGGCTGCAGCTCTGCCTGAAGGTTTTCCCACACTGGGCACACGGGAAGTGCTTTCTGGCGGGGTGCGATCTCTGGTGCTGAGTGAGGCTGCTCCTGTGCGTGAACATGAGGCCACACTGTGTGCATTTCAGCGACTTCTCTGTGGCATGGATGAACGGAGGCTCTGAGAGGTGGGAGCTCTGGGGATGAGGGAGGGAGCTGCTGAGCCCAGCCTTCTCCTGCAGCCTCACCCCACAGTGGGTGTTCAGGTGGTGATGGAGCTGTGGAGCATGGCGGAAGGCTTTCCCACACCCTGGGCACACAGAGGCTCTGGCATGGATCCTCTCATGCTGTGCCAGGTGTTTGCGGAGGCGGAAGCTTTCCCCACATCTGCCACACCTGAAGCGGGCACCATGTTCCCCCATGACATCCCCGCCCGCATGGAGGCCTGGCTTCTGTCTGCTGTGACCGGCCAGGTGACAGTGCAGGGTGGAGCCACACACGAAGCGCTCGCCACAGTGGGGACACTGGTGTGGGGCCTCGATGATGTGACTCCTCTGGTGCCGCTCCAGATGTTCTCTGCGGCTGAAGGCCTCATGGCACTGGGCACAGCGGAAGAGCTGCCCTGCACCGTGACTGGACTGGTGACGAAGGAGTTGCCTGGCGTGACTGAAGCTCCTGGTGCAGTGCGGACACAGGTGGGGCCTGTCCCCCGTGTGGCTGCGCTGGTGATCGCGGAGGCGCCCATGCTGGCAGAACGCCTTGCCACAGGTGCCACACTGGTAAGGCAGCTTGCCCGCGTGGCTCCACTGGTGGCGCCTCAGGGTGGTGGCGTGGCTGAAGGCTTTCTGACACTTGCCACATCGATAGGGTTTCTGTCCCATGTGGGCCGCGTGGTGCAGGGTGAGCATGGCCAGCCGCCTGAAGGCCTTCCCGCACTGCTGGCACTCAGCCACGGGGGTGGCATGCATGGCACGCATGGCAGTACTACAGGAAGGGCTTCTTGCAGCCGAAGGTCGCTTGGTGGTGCTTCTGCCTGTCTCCCTGTGGCTTTGGCGGTGGCCGGCCAGCTGCGAGGCCCGCGTGAACGCACGCTCACACTGCTCACACTTGTAGGCCTTCACGATTCGGAGAGGTTTCTGGCACCAAACACGCTGAGGGTGACACGCAGCTGGGGCCCCACTTTGTCCCCGAGCGTGAACTCTCTGATGGCGCTGGAGGTCCACACTCCGAGGAAAACACCTCCCACACTCTTTACATGCGTGGGCTTTGGACCTGGGCTGAATGGGCCACACTAAAAAGAACACACGCTGGCTGAGGCCCCTCTGGTCGGCACTCGTGGGGGGCTTCTCCTGGGCGTGGACCCCCTGGTGCTCCACGGGGTGGGAACCTAGGCTAGAGTTTCCCCACTGTTCCTGCCTCGGCTCTGCACTGCTGTCCTCTTTTGACCTGCCTGCCAGGAGGCTCTCTTCAGGACTCTCTCCGATGCGAGGGAGGTTCCCGGGATGGCTGCCATGCTTGCGTGGCATAGGACTCTCTTCATGGGTGACCTCAGAGCCCAGAAGGTTTTCTAGATCTCCCAGCAAACTCTCTAAACAGCTGTCACTTAAACAGGATTCGAAGCTGGGGGTCCAGCGGCTGTCTTTAGCAAGTGCGTCCAAAATCTCCTGAGGGAGTCCATCTCCCAAGGACTCCTGCAGCAGGGGGGAGCTCCTGCTCTCTGACGAGTCTGGAAGAGAGGCCCAGAGGGGAAGTGGGGGCCTCCCCTGGCCAAGTCAGGAAGGGAGGGAGGGAAGAAGGGACGGAGGGAGGGAGGAAGGGAAGGAGGTGGGATGGCAGGTACACCATGCCAGTCTGAGGAAGCCTGAGGTTGTGGGGACCCGGCCGTACCAGGGCTCTCCCTCCCACTCACTTGAGCCCATCACGTTTGGCCTCTCTCTGCCCAGAGCCTGCGGCTCTTCTTCTCCATAAGGATGGGAGCCTGGGGAGAGGGAGACACTATCATCAGGAATGGGGGAGAATAACCTTCGGCTCCCAGCTGTGAGGGCCCAGGCATAAAGAATCTGGCTCAAACTGGGCAATAGTGGCTCATGCCTGTAATCCTAGCTACTTAGAAAGTTGAGATCTGAGAATCATGGCTCAAAGTCAGCCTAGGCAGAAAATTCTGTGAAGTTCTTATCTCTAAAAAAAAAAAAAAAAGGTTGAATGTGAAGGTATGGTTCAAGTGGTAAAGCACTAGCCATGAGCAAAAGAAGCTCTCGAGGCTGGGAATGTGGCTTAGTGGTAGAGTGCTTGCCTAGCATGCATGAAGCCCTGGATTTGAATCCTCAGTACCACATACACAGAAAAAGCCAGAAGTGGCACTGTGGCTCAAGTGGTAGAGTGCTAGCAAAAGAAGCTCAAGCACGGGGGCTGGAAAGGTGGCTCAGTGGTAGAGCACTTGCCTTGCATGCATGAGGCCCTGGGTTCGATTCCTCAGTACCACATAAGCAAAAAGAAAAAAGCCGGAAGTG
>NW_012267321.1:1282472-1303953 GCF_000151885.1 Dipodomys ordii | reverse complement strand
TTTTTTGTCGGTCGTGGGGCTTGAACTCTGTCCCTCAGCTCTTCAGCTCAAGGCGAGTGCTCTACAGCACCACTTACGGTTTTCTGGTGGTTTATTGGAGATGGGAGTCTCATGGTCTCTCCTGCCTGGGCTGGCTTTGAACCTCGATCCTCAAATCTCAGCCTCCTGAGTAGCTAGGATTACAGGCGTGAGCCACCAGTGCCCGGCTAAGGTCCCACATTTTGCATGTGGCACCTGCTTCCTTGTTGTGTTGCCAGGCTGCCGCTCTGCCCCTTACATTTGCTGGAAACTGGTGAGAAGGGCTGAGGCCTGATTTGTGGGTGTGGCTTAGTGACACCAGGCCCACAGAGGCATGTGGCTCCCATCTACCTTCTAGTCTTGGCTTTCTCCATTCAGAACTTCTAAGCTCTTTTTAATAAAAATCCCAACATTCAAGAAGCAGATAAGTCGGGCTGGGAAGGTGGCTCAGTGGTAGAGCACTTGCCTTGCATGCTTGAGGCCCTGGGCTCGATTCCTCAGCACCACATAAGCAGACAAAAAAAAAGCCAGAAGTGGCGCTGTGGCTCAAGTGGTAGAGCGCTAGCCTTGAGCTGAAGAACTGAGGGACAGCGCCCAGGCCCAGAGTTCAGACCCCATGAACAGACCCCCCCCCAAAAAAAAAGCAGATAAGCAACTTGAGAGAAGGTGGAGAAACAGTGATCACACTGTCATGGCCCACTGCACATGCACAATATAAGAATGAAAATCAGTGGGGCTGGGAGGTTGGCTCAGTGGTAGTGCGCTAGCCTTGAGCTGAAGAGCTGAGGCACAGTGTCCAGGCCCAGAGTTCAGGCGCCACGACCGAACCCCCCCCCCCTGCAAAAATAAAAAGAATGAAAAGCAAGCCGGGCTCCAGTGGCTCAAGCCTATAATCCTAGCTACTAAGGAGACTGAGATCTGAGGATCGTGGTTCAAAGCCAGCCCAGGTATGAAAGACCAATAAACCACTAGAAAACCAGAAGTGGCACTGTAGCTCAAGTGGTTGAGCGCTCGCCTTGAGCTGAAGAGCTGAGGGACAGCGCCCAGGCCCAGAGTTCAAGCCCCATGACCAACAAAACCAAAAACAAAAAAAGAATAAAAAGCTGGGGGTTGGAAGTTCTGGTTTTTTGTTTTGTTTTGTTGCCAGACCTGGGGCTTGAACTCAGGGCTTAGGTGCTATCCTTGAGCTTCTTTTTTTTTTTTTTTGTCAGTTGTGGGGCTCGAACTCTGGGCTTGGGTGCTGTCCCTCTGCTCTTCAGCTCAAGGCCAGCGCTCTACCACTTAAGCCACAGTGCCACTTCTGGTTTTCTAGTGGTTTATTGCAGATAAGAGTCTCTCGGACTTTCCTGCCTGGGCTGGCTTTGAATCGTGATCCTCAGATCTCAGCCTCCTGAGTAGCTAGGATTACAGGCATGAGCCACTGGCACCCGGCTCCTTGAGCTTCTTTTGTTCAAGACTAGCACTCTACCACTTGAGCCACAGCCCCACTCTGGCTTTTACAGTGTTTGTGGTGCTGAGGAATCAAATCCAGGGCTTCTTGTTATTGAAATGCCCCTGTCTCTAAGGACGAGTCAAAATGGTTTATCCAACCAGGGGCCGGTAGCTCACGCCTGTCATCCTAGCTATTCAGGAGGCTGAGATCTGAGGATCATGGTTCAAAGCTAGCCTGGGCAGGAAAGTCCATGAGACTCTGATCTCCAATGAGCCACTCAGAAAACCAGAAGTGGCACTGTGGATCAAGGGTAGAGCACTAGCCTTGAACTGAAGAGCTAAGGGACAGTGCGCAGGCCCGGAGTCCAAGCCCCATGACTGACCCCCCCAAAAAAAGGTTTATCCACAGGAGCCAGATCAGAGGGCCTGAGAGGAGGCCTCCCCTTCCTCAGCTCCCAGTCTACACTGGACAGACCCCCGAAACCCCAGAACCGGCAGTGGAATGGACAGGAAGACAAGGGCAGGGATGTGGCACTGGGGAGCCACAGAAGGCAACAGGGTCATTGCCTTTGATCTGGGTGCCAGACTCCCATGACAAGAGCTGGGCACACAGACACATGTTAAATCTGGTCTTGGCCTTGATTGCTCAGTCTGCTACACAAACATGAGACACCCCAGTGGACAGCCTGAGCGACAGCCATGGCATTAGGGGCTGAGGGAGCCAGGGAACAGGAGGGAGGTAAGCCTCCTGGAGTGGAGGGGGAGGGGGACATCCACCCAGGACCAGTAAGAGACGAGCAGGTGTTTACCAAGTAGAGAAATGTATTCATTCATTCAACAAACCCCTCTTGAGTCATGTTGTGTAACAAGCCTGGGCTGGGCATCAATGACTCACACCTATCCTAGCTACTCAGGATGCTGAGATCTGAGGATCTTGGTTCAAAGTCAGCCCAGGCAGGAAAATCCATGAAGCTTTTTTTATTTTTTTTTTGGTCAGTCTTGGGGCTTGAACTCTGGGCCTTGGCACTGTCCCTCAGCTCTTCAGCTCAAGGCTAGTGCTCTACCACTTGAGCCACAGCACCACTTCCAGTTTTCTGGTGATTCACTGGAGACAAGAGTTTCACGGACTACTTCCCTGCCCTGGCTGGCTTTGAACCATGATCCTCAGATCTCAGCCTCCTGAGTTGCTAGGATTAGACATGAGCCACCAGCACCTGGCTCTGTGAAACTCTTTTTTTTTTTGGGGGGGGGTCTGGTCATGGGGCCTGAACTCTGGGCCTGGGCGCTGTCCCTCAGTTCTTCAGCTCAAGGCTAGTGTTCTACCAGTTGAGTCTGAAACTCTTATCTCCAATGAACCACCAAAAATACTGGAAGTAGAGATGCAGTTTTAAAGTGGTAAAGTACTAGCCTTGAAAACAAAAACTCAGGGACAAGGCCCCCTTCACCCCCCTCCCCCCCAAAAAGAAAATCCCATGCAAGAACTGGGTCAGGTAGTGTAGCCAGCAGGGGCAGGGGCAGGGACAACAACACTGAGGTGAGTGAGGCTACTATGGGCGCACAGAGGGCGGGCAGAGGCCCCAGCAGGGCCAGGAATGGCGGGGCTAAGCTGGGGAGGACATTGGCAGGACATCCAGGCCGAAGGCACAGCCAAGGCAGGGCACCTGGCAAGTGCAGCATGACATCTGGCCTCTAGGGCAGACACGGGTTATCTGGGGAAATGGCAGATGATGCTGGGATGAGCTGAGGAACCCACTTTTATCCCATAGCCAATCAGGGTTCCTGGAAGGACCCCCTGAGAGTCTGGCTTGTGTAAATGGCTTGGGAGTCAAGGTGAGGCTCAGGAAAGGCACGCTGCTGTTCCCTTGGAGACTCTCCATGAAGATGAATGGATTTTCGACTCACCTCAGCCATGGCTGCTTGCCAGTGGTCTTGAGGCGGCTGCTCCTCCCCCTCCATATCCACGACTGGCAGTGCTGCCGATCGTCCCCATCCTTCCAGGGCTGACTCCCCGTCCATGCCGAGCCCTCTATGTCCAGAAGCGGGGGCCCAGTCTCCCTGCAGCAATCACAATGACACCCATATTTATTAAAACTACACCCACCATTTCCACTGGTGGGCCTTGTGCTAGGAATGTGTACTACTAGTGATGGCGTGGAGCCTTGTCCCCAGCCATGTTTTTGTTTTTGTTTTTGGTCAGTTGTGGGGCTTGAACTCAGGTCCTGGGCACCGACCCTGCGTTCTTTTGCTCAGGGCTAGTGCTCTACCACTTTGAGCCACAGCACCACTTCTGGTTTTTGAGTGGTTCATTGGAGATAAAAGAGTCTCACAGGTACTTTTCTGTCCAAGCTGGCTTCCTATCTTGATCCTCAGTCTCATCCTCCTGAATACCTAGGATTACAGGCGTGAGCCACTGGATCTCAGCTCCAGCCCTATTTTGAATTGTTATTTTCAGGATAGGATCTTGTTCCCTATCTGGGCATGCTACTGAGCTGCTTGCCACCTCCTGCTGCCCATCATCCCTGACATCACATGCATGCACCAGACACAATGTCTGGCTCCTGTCCATAGAATCAGTTTCCTGGACTTTTCTACCCAGCCTGGCCTGCCACCAACATTCTCCCAACCTCATCCTCCCACTGTACCCAAATGTGGGTTGACAAGGGTGGGGAAGAGGGTCCCACAAACTTTTTCTGCCTGGGCAGCCATCCTCCTCACTGCTGTGTATCAGTACAGCAGGGGGCGCTCTATACCAAGTGCTTCCTGTATACTTGACCCAACCAGAAATGAGTCCTGTGTCTAACTGAACTGCTAAGACTGCTTTTTGCGTTTCTGATTTTCTTCTTTAGGATTTGTTGGTGAAATCAGAACTCAGACCCTTGTGTGTGTTAGGCATTCTACTCCTTGAGCCATGTGCTCTCCCCATCCAGCCATTTTTGACTTTACTTTTCAGAGCGGGTCTTTCCAATTTTGTTCAGGTGGCTGGCCTCTGACTACAATCTGCCTACCATATACACCCATCCTGTTGAGCTGGGATTACAGGTGTGTGCTACCACTCTGGGCTTGGTTTTTGTTGTTGTTGTCTTGCTGGTCATGGGGCTTGAACTCAACCTTTTTTTGTTCAAGGCTAATAATGTTCTACCACTTAGAGCCACAGCTCCACTTCCAGTTTTCTGGTGATTCACTGTAGACAAATTGAAGTTACTTGGACTTTCCTGTACATGCTAGCTTCCAACTGTAATCCTCAGATCTCAGCCTCCTGAGAAGCTGCGAATACAGGTGTAAGCCACCACCAGCAGGCTCTAGGCTTGTTTTGAGGTCTCTTTCTGCCTAGGGTTGGCTACTAATCTTAGGATCCTCACAATCTCTGCCTTCCACTTAGATAGGATTTCAGGCCTAAACCACTATACCTGTATTTCCCTAGGATTTGAGCCAATTGACCTCCCAAAACGGTTGTTTTTTCTACACCAGCTATCTTGACGGTAAAGTTTCTCTTCTTCTTTTTTTTTGGTCGTGGGGCTTGAACTCTGGGCCTGGGCGCTGTCCCTCAGCTCTTCAGCTCAAGGTGAGCACTCTACTACTTGAGCTACAGCGCCACTTCTGGTTTTCTGGTGGTTTATTGGAGATAGGAGTCTCACGGTTTCTCCTGCCCGGGCTGGCTTTGAACCGCGATCCTCAGATCTCAGCCTCCTGAGTAGCTAGGATTACAGGCGTGAGCCACCAGCGCCCGGCATGAGTTTCTCTTCTTAACAGTGTGAATCCTTGCGGAAATACTTGACAATAAAGCACTGGCCCCAGATTCCACTGGTGTCTAGATTATTAAATATGCACCCTATTATTTTTATAAAATCTGAATAAAAATACATATTCTTGAGGTGATTGTTTGCCAAGGGCATTTTTTTTGGGGGGGGGGTCCGGTCATGGGGCCTGAACTCTGGTCCTGGGTGCTGTCCCTCAGCTCTTCAGCTCAAGGCCAGCGCTCTGCCACTTGAGCCACAGCGCCACTTCCGGCTTTTTTCTTTTTTGCTTATGTGGTGCTGAGGAATTGAACCCAGGGCCTCATGCATGCAAGGCAAGCGCTCTACCACTGAGCCATCTTCCCAGCCCCTGCCAAGGGCATTGAGAGGAGAAAAATGTAGGCTTGCGTTTGCTGTGAATTTTTTTTTGGGGGGGGGAGGAGTTCTGGTTGTCTCTTGGCTTTTAATTATATGGAAACTGAGGCCCAATGGAGGGGGGAGGATCTGACCAGACTAAGACGGAAGTCTACTACGATTGACATGGGATCTGGGGCAGCACAGTAAAGTTCTAAACGCCAGTGGCTCACACCTGTCATCCCAGTTCCTCAGGAGGCTGAGATCTGAGGATCGCGGTGCAAAGAGCTCGCTTTGAGCTAACGAAGCTCAGGGACAGCGCCTCAGGCACAGAATTCGAGCCCCAGGACTGGCAAAAAAAAAAAAAATAGTGAAATACTTCCACCTCTTCAAAAACTCCTATTCATCTCTCAAGACCACAGATCAGAACAACTCAGCCAGCTGCTTCATTTCCTCAACCCCAAACTGAAATAAAACAGTCACCGGCTGGCGCGGGGAGCCCGGGGAGCCAGGGGAGCCCGGGAGTCAGGGCCCGGCCTTCCAGGCGCTGAGAAAGGACTCGAACTTCCAGCCACTTGACTCCCTAGGCGACGCGCCCTAGCCGTCCTGTCATCCCTCGGGGAGTCCACTAGCCTCCCGCTCGCTCCCAGCGACCTCCGCCAGCGCCTCCGCAAGGATAAATCGACGCCTCCGCAACTCCACGGATCCGGCCACTCAAGTCCTCGCACGTTCGCCGCCACGCAGTAGTGTCCGCTTACGAACTACACTACCCAGGACCCTCCGCGCCAAGCACCGGGACTACATTTCCCAGAGGAATGTGCGCCTTCACTTCCCATCCAATCTGCGCCCCGCTGAGCACGCTGAGAAATGGGAGTAGGGGTAGTTCAGTAGTCTAGATTTTAGCCTTTTCCAGCCCTTCCAAAGCTTTTTCCTTTGTTGAAGCTGGCAGCTAAAGGGTTTCCAGGGAAACAAGTGAAGGAAGAGCATTTCTGGCAGGAGTAGGGGTAGGAAATGGTAACATAACCTCTGATTGGTGGAGAACGTCTGCATTTCACCTCTATTGGCTTCACGTTAGCACTTGAGCAATTCAATTATAGAAAATGCTCCGTTGTGGGTGAGCGATGAGGGATAATCCTTCACCCTCTCCAGCCCGCAGGGTTGGCCCTTGCCGCAAGGCCGTCTGGGAAATGAAGTTCCCCGGTGAGCGCACGCGGCCGTTAGAAGTCATCTGCGCCTGCGCGCCTGGGTCCGGCTGCCGGGTGGAGGATGCGCGCGCAGCGCCTCCCGCCCTAGCGGAAGTTTCCGCGGGGCTACTGAGGTGAGTCCTGGCGTCCTATTCCCTGGGGCCTAAGCCGCTGAAATCCTGTACCTTGGCTTTCTCCTCAGGCACAGGGGGAGGGGAGAGCGGGGCGAAGCAGCCAGAAGAACCCGAACCCCTTCTCAGGCACTGGAGGGAAGGGAGAGGGGGGCGGACCAGCCGGAAGAACCCTAATCCCTTTCCACCGCTCGCCTCGGCCCCTGTGACGCCAGCCGAGCCCTTGGTGGGAGGCGGCGCCCCGGGTGCGGGGCCGGGAAGCTCGGAGGTCATCTAGAGTGAACCCAGTTCATCTTTTAAGGACGGGCGGGGGGGGGGGGGTCAGAGCGGTGGGCGGGGTTTACTAGTGTCTTCCACGCCGATACGTCATGGCGTTTCTGCGTCGGCCGTCACCTAGGCGACTGCCCGTCCTTTTACGGTGTTGTAACTTGGAACCAAAGAGGAACACTGTAGTTGAGACCTAGCGTTGTCAGGGAATATTTTGATGAAAGGACAAACCAGTAATAAAAGACTGTCCTGAGGATCTGAACCTGGTCCAAGTCCTGAGCTGGCAAGGCGACCTTCTGCCTTCAGCTCTCAGAAACCCATTTCTTCCCATATTTATTAAGTTCTTTCTGTATATAAGGCTTCGGTGGCTCGCGCCTGGAATCCTATCTATTCTGGAGGCTGAGATCCGGAGGAACGAGGTGTAAGACCTGCCTGGGAGAAAGGTTAGCAAGATCCCATTGCAAAGAAAAGGCTGAGCACAGTGCTTCCAAGAATCCCAGCCAGCTCTGGAGGCAGTCCAGGAAGATCTAGGTTGGAGTCTGGCCCCAGACCAAACAAATAATTAACGGAGAAAAGAGTAGGGGGTGTGACTCAAGAGGTAGAACACCTGCCTACCAAGTGCAAGCCACCTCACTTTGTTGTTGTTGTTGTTGCTTTAGTTGTTTTTCAGTTAGGATTTTGCCTGCATACTTACATAAGGTCACCCAGATGGCTGAGGTCCAGGCTGCATGTCACCACACCCGTTTTATTTGACTGAGGCCCAGGTTGGCCTTTAAACTTCAATCCTCCTGATCACCTCTGAAGTATGTGTAGAATTATAGGTGGGAGCAGTAATTCTGGAGTTTGAAACACACCCAGCACCAGCTGATTAGAACAAGGAAATATGAACCAGTGTTAGACGTTACTGAATGTTAATGATGAGGGAAGTCCATTGTGTCCATTGTGTGTAGGGGCTGTACTTTTTATGTAGTAGTCAGGGAAGAACTGTTGAGGTGAGACCTGAAGAATGAAAAGCAAACCAGCTATAGTGAGAGGAGCATTTGTTGCAGAGGGAGCCACAGGTACAAATGTCCGGGGTAGGAGTTAATTTAACTGCTTGGGAACCACATGGCTAGAAATGAATGGAGCTGAGTCATTAAGATAGTTTATATTTTATATAGGCCAGGTGACTCATCTATAATTTAAAAAAAAGATATTTCTTTTCCCAATGTATCTGGATGGGTTAGTCTGCTAGCCTTCAAAACCTAATATGTAAATGTGATTAGTATGTCCCCTGCATGTGCTAAGAATATTACACAGAAACAGAGTGCTTGCCTAGCACGTAGGAGAAACTGGGTTCAATCCCCATCCCAGAAAAAAAACAATTATCCAATAATTATTGTTCAACATGACACCAGTACATAGGCGAAAGCCAGATTTAAACCTCAGAAAGGGCTGGGATGTAGCTCAGAGGCAAAGCACTTGCCTAGCAAGTGCAATGTCTTGGGTTCAATCCCCAGTACCAAAAAAGAAAAGACAAAAAAAAAATACAGTTAGCTGGGTGCCAGTGGCTCACACTTGTCATCCTAGCTATTCAGGAGGCTGTGATCTGAGGATCACAGTTCAAAGCCAGCCCGGGCAGGAAAGTCCGTGAGACTCTTATCTCCAATAAACCACTAGAAAACTGGAAGTAGTGCTATGGCTCAAGAGGTAGAGCACTTGCCTTGAGCTAAAGAGCACAGGGACAGTGCCCAAGCCCATAGTTCAAGCCCCACTACCGACAAAAAAAGGAAAAAAAATACAGTTAAACCTCAGCAGATTAAATCCTAACCATTGTACTGGTGGTTTGAAGTCAACCCAGACAAAAAACTTGCAACATCCTCTCTCCACCAGTATAAAGTTGGGTATGACAGGTGTTGCTGTCTCACAGCTATAATTGTAGCTACTCAGGAAGCTGGCATATGAGGGTCATGATTTGAAGTCACTGGGGGCAGGAAAGTCCGTAAGATTCTTATCTCCAATTAAATAGCCCCAAACCCAAAAATGGCTTTAGTGGTAGAGCACTAACCCTGAACACAAAAGCTCAGGGACAGCTCAGGACCTGAGTTCAAGCCCTGGCACTGGCAAAAATAATAACTAGTAATTATGTAGGAGGGACAGAAGGAGGGAGAGTGGGGAGGAAGAGGGAAGGGAAGGATGGGAGGAAGAAAGGGTGGACTTCTTGTCCAGTGCTCAGTTAATATTAACCTTTTAACTCTGACCTGGATAGGGAGCCTGAGTCTGTGCCTGCTCCTTTGTTCCCTTCCAGGCCATCATCAGGATGGAGTTTCCAGTTCAGTGAGGGCAAGGACCAGACTGTGGGTCCATAAAGGTACTGTCCCCTGGGGCTTATGATCCCTGAAGCCTGCTCAAACCCATAGCCCGCTCCTGCCACTGCCACCTCTCTGAGTGAACATTGCAGTTCAGGGCCAACTCATGCAAGAAAAAGTAGCTTAAGGCCGAGGGCTGGTGGCTCTCATCTGAAATCCTATCTACTCAAGAGGCTGAGATCTGAGGATCACAGTTCAAAGCCAGCCCAGGCAGGAAAGTCCCCCAGAGACTCTTATCTCCAATTAACCACCAGAAAACTGGAAGTGGTGCTGTAGCTCAAGTGGTAGAGCGCTCGCTTTGAGCTGAAGAGCTGAGGGACAGTGCCCAGAGTTTAAGCCCCACAACCCACCAAAAAAAAGAAAAAAAGTAGCTTAAGAGATTCTATCTCTAGGGCTGGGAAGGTAGCTCAGTGGTAGAGTGCTTGCTTTGCATGCATGAGGCCCTGGGTTCGATTCTTTAGCACCACATAAGCAAAAAAAAAAAACCGGAAGTGGCACTGTGGCTCAAGTGGTAAAGCGCTAGTCTTGAGCTGAAGAGCTGAGGGACAGCGCCCAGGCCCAGAGTTCAGGCCCCAAGACCAGACCCCAAAAAAAAGAGAGAGATTCCATCTCAACCAATGGCTGCATCTGATCACACATACTTATCAACCCAGTAACACAGAGAAGTACAAATAGGAGAATCACAAGGAGTGAAACAGGATCCAGTGGAGCCGGGTACCTGTGGTTCACGCCTGTAATCCTAGCTACTGAGATCTGAGGATCAAGATTCAAAGCCAGCCTGGGCAGGAAGAGTCCATGAAACTCTTATCTCCAGTAAACTAACAGAAAACCAGAAGTGGCATTGTGGCTCAAGTAGTAGAGTGCTTGCCTTGAGCTGAAGAGCTCAGGGACAGTGCCCAGGCCCAGAGTTCAAGCCCCACGACTGGGGGGAGGGGGGGAGCCACAGCAGAAGAAAAGAAAAAATAAACAAACAAACAATGGAAGCTGGACACTGGTTGCTCACACCTATAATCCTAGCTACTCAGGAGGCTGATATCTAAAGATTATGATTCAAAGTCAGCCTGGGCAGAAAAATCCACGAGACTCCAGAAATGCCAGAAATGGAGCTGTGGCTCAAGTGATAGAGCACCAGCCTTGAGCACAAAAGCTTCAGGACAGTGCCTAGGGTCCGAGTTGCAGTGTGTAGATAAGGTGAAGGCAGGCTACTGGATTGGGTCACGTGTCACTGTGGAAGACTGGAATGACAGCTCAGCAGCAGGGATGGCGGTGTCAGCTCCCTGTCTCACTCTCCTCTCTGTTTTGTAGCATGATCTCCTTCTGTCCAGGCTGTGGCAAAAGTGTTGAAGCGACATTCAAGTTCTGCCCGTACTGTGGGAGCCCTTTGCCTACAGAGGAACATGAGGGGTCATCGAGCTGTGTCAGCCCATTCCAATCATCCTTCCAAGGTGAGGACACAGTAGATTTAGTTGGGTGTGCTGGGGCATGCCTGTGATCTTAGCATTCAGCTTGTGGAGGTAGGAGGATTGCAAGCTCAAGGCTAGCTTGGAAGGAAGAGAAGGGGAAGGGAAGGGAGAAAGAAAGGAAAGAAGAAAGCTGAGAACATATTCCTGCTGCATGGTGAGGTGCTAGAGTGTGGTGCAAGGAGGACAGACACTGCCCAGACCCTCGTGAAGCCTGGGACTTAGGCCCAGCAGTTCTGCTTGCACACATGGTCCCTGGGCTTCTCATGGGCCCCAGCGATCCAGAGCTGGGAATCTTTTTGTTACCCACTCCTGTCAGGCAGTATCTGGCCCTCAGAATCACTTGGCACAGGATGACACAAATATGTATACTGCTGTGAGGCCTGCTTGCCTGGGTTGATTATTTGTAAGGCCCAGGAATGACTGTTACATGTATTCCAAGGGCCCTTGACAGAGAAAAAGTCCCTAGTCCTTGGTTCACTAACCCTTGCTGTGTGTAGAAGAGCGTACCTTCCTGTCTCTTATCTCATTCCTTCCCTGAACTCAATCCAAATACAGCCAAATGCCCACTTGACACCTAGGAGATGGCACATGTGCATCTTTTTTTTTTTTTAGTTCTTTTTTTTTAAATTTTATTTTATTTGTGAATATACTGTACAGAGGGGTTACAATTACATGCGTACATTTCTTACCAAGCATTGCAGCCTTCTCCTTTGGTTTACCCTTCACATCCCTTCCCAGCCTCCCCCCTACATGTGCATCTTTAAATACATATATGTGCGTATGCATGTACATTTATATATCTATACAGGTAGATAGATATACACTATTAGAGTCAAATTCAGTGTATGGTTTAAATGGCAGACTAGACATAGCTAAAGTGAAAGTTAGTGAACTGTAAGACATCTGAAGCAGTTACCTAGAAGGAGGCACAGAGTTAACAGATGGTGGCGTTAGGCCCCATGGATAAGAGAATAAATAAAAGAAGGGAATGGAAGCCGAGTGCCTGTGGCTCACGCCTGTAATCCTAGCTATTCAGGAGGCTGAGATCTGAGGATCACGGTTCAAAGCCAGCCCAGGCAGGAAAGTCTGTGAAACTCTTATCTCCAATAAATCACTAGAAAACTGGAAGTGGCGCTGTAGCTTAAGTGGTAGAGTGCTAACCTTGAGCTGAAGAGCTGAGGGACAGCTCTCAGGCCCAGAGTTCAAGGCCCACGACCGACAAAAAAAAAGAAGGAAAAAGAAGGGAATGGTTATTGACACTGATGAAAGAAGCAGCAGGAAGCTGAGTCGAAGGGAAGAACATGGCTGAGCATGAGTGCAGGTTTTTGCTTTGCTGAAACCTAATGATTTCATAACTACGGTCCGAGTCTGTTCTGCCTTTAGGCTCAAGGAAAGAGTTCAGCTCCAGTTCTGAAACTTCTCCCAAGAAAGTGAAATGGTCACACGCTGTTCACTGCCACAGATCAACCCTCCTCTCTGATGGTCACATTTCCGAGTCTGAAGAGATCTTCAGTCCCCCTGGGAAGGCCAAAGGTAAGAGTTGGAAGTCGTCTGACTCTGGATGGGTCATCTGACAATGTGTGAGACAAAGCTGCTGTCAGCCTGGCCACCTGCCAGGACCCTCTGACACCTCCAGCCCTCCCTCCTGTTCATCTTCACTATAGCCCCCACTGCTCCCATCATGCACCACTCTCATCTGGCTCCAGGATGGCCTGGCCACATTCTTGTTGGCCATTGTGTGCCATGGGGGGGACAGTGGGCAGGAGGTGGGTGATGTGTCCATGTAACACATTTCTGGGTCCTCTTCCTACTCAGCTCAGGGCCAAGTCCTGTTTCCATTTGCTTTGGAGCCAATATCTGTAATGTCCTTTTCCCCATGGCAAGAAACTTATTCTCATCCAACAAGACTCAGCCGTAATGTGCCTTCCTCCAGGTAGCTTCCTCTGACTCCTTCAGTTACTGCTGGTCTCTGGCTCTAGTATCTGTCTGACTGGACACGTTTATATCAGACTATATGCACCATCTCCTCACACTAGGGGGTCCTGGGGGGTGGGGGGCAGTTCCAGGTGATTCTGACTCCACTGAATCACCACACAAACATCTTGACCTTTAAGGAAATATTTGCTGAATGAATGACTGACTAACTGAGCAAGTAACATTGTGATTGTTTTCTTCCCCCGGACAACTTTTTTCTCCAAATATTCCCTGTATTTGCATTTTATTTGTTTGATGGTACTGGGTTGAATCTCAAGCCTCACACCTGCAAGGCAGGTGCTCTACCACTGAGCCACAGCCCAGCCCCTAATGCTGCCTTTTCTCTATGGGTTCCATCTTCCTGCAGGGGCCCGGAGCAGATCCTCAACCCCCAAAAGCAGCCCAAAGGCCAACAGGCAGAGCCCTCAGACACTGAAGCGGAGCCGAGTGACCACCTCGCTTGAGGCTTTGCCCACAGGGACGGTGCTGACAGACAAGAGCGGGCAGTGCTGGAAGCTGGGGGACTTCCAGAGCAGGGATGACCAGGGCATTCTCTATGAAGGTACACGGGGCCCCGGCGCTCAGCACGGAGAATGGGGAGGGAGCCCTGCACCTCACTGTGGAGATAGGAAGGTTACAGTTGTAGGTCAACCTGGGCAACATTTAGTGAGATCCAGTCTCAACAAAATCAGGGTATCTCTCCCTATGAGAGCACACACACTCTGTTTTTTTTTTTGTTTTGTTTTGTTTTTTGGGGTCCGGTCATGGGGCCTGAACTCTGGGCCTGGGCTCTGTCCCTCAGCTCTTCAGCTCAAGGCTAGCACTCTACCACTTGAGCCACAGCACCACTTCCGGCTTTTTTCTTTTTGCTTATGTGGTGCTGAGGAATCGAACCCAGGGCCTCTGGCGTGCAAGGCATGCACTCTACCACTGAGCCACCTTCCCAGCCCCGCACACACACTCTGTTAGAGTGTGCCCCTGCCCTTCTGTGTGTATTTGTCTGCTTTTTGCCTGTTTGTCTGCTTGCCTGCTTATTTACTCAATAAAGCTCTGCCAAGTTTTCTTACCATAACAACAAATCAGACAAAAAAAGGTGAGGGTGTGACTTACTTGCAATTGCCTAATATACACAAGGTCCTAGACTATTTCCTGTGCAAAAATGGGGAAAAGGGGGCTGGAAAGGTGGTTCTGGTAGAGTGCTTTCCTCTCATGCATGAGGCCCTGGGTTTGATTCCTCAGCACCACATAAACAGAAAAGGCCAGAAGTGGCACTGTGGCTCAAGTGGTAGAGTGCTAGCTTTGAGCTGAAGAGCTCAGAGACAATACCCAGGCCTAGAGTTCAAACCCCATGACCAACCAAAACAAAAAGGGCAGGGAGGGAATAGGCAGAAGTGGGTGTTGAACACCAAGAGTGCACTTGCCTGTGGGAATCGAGGAGCTGCTGCTGACTGCTGGGGAGTTTGGGAGCAATGACCCTGACCTTCCCCAGTTATAAGTTTGACCTTTCTCAGTTAGGACCTTGACCTTCCCAGTTAGGAAATTGTTGCTGAGAGGTTTGGAAGCCACAACCCTGGTTACCCCCTCCACACACACACACACACACACATCTGTTCCTCCACAGCTGAGCCTGCCTCTGCCTTCCCCTGCCAGTCAAGGTCCAGGCCTGCAAAACATCGTTTCTCCCTCAAACTGGTAAGTTGGCCCCTGGGTAGTAGGTGGACAGCTCAGAGGAAAGACCATTGAGCTCTGAATACCTCTGCAAGCTGGGAGGGCCTGGCACAGATCCAGGGTGTCTCTGGCTTGTCAGGAGCACTGGAGCCCTGGACAGGGCATAGCCACAGACAGCTGGACTAGTTTCTGCCCTCAGAGAGCTCCTGGGGAGGAGGGGGGAGGTGGCAGGATAAGTAGACAGCTTAATAAGTAGCCGTGTAAGGGTGATGCATCTTAGCCTTTTAAGGGAATGACCTGAATATCACATTTCTTTTGTCCATATCTTCATTGGCTAGAACCTGGTCCTGTGATTTTTGCCTTGTTAAAAAGGATCCTGGGAAATGTAGTTTTAACTGTAGGCAGCTTGTCTAGAGAAATCTTGTGGATCCTATCAGAAAAAGGGAATCCGTTGGGAGTACTTAGAATGAGCTCACAGCCTCTGAGCCAGACTTATGTGTGACAGCCCTGGGCAGTTCAGTCCTCATGTGGGGACATGAAGAACTTGGTCGTCCCTGGTACTCCTCTGGGGTAACGGTGGTGATTTGGGCTCTTGTCTAAGGGAGTTCAGTGTGACATCTGCACTCTGATCCCCACCAGGATGCCAAGGATGGGCGCCTGTTCAATGAGCAGAACTTCTTCCAGAGGGCTGCCAAGCCTCTGCAAGGTATTCCACAGGAAAGGGTGGGGCCACCAGCTTGCTCACAGCTTCTAGCCCTTCCCCTGTTGTGTGGATGATGCACCTGATGCACCTGTACAGCTCTTCCATCCCCCACAGCCTGACTCCTGTCACCCTTGGGCCTCAGAGGGCAAATGGCTTGGCTCATACCATACTGGAGCTTGAACTCAGGGCATGGGCGTTGTCCCTTAGCTTTTTCCCTCAAGGCTGGCACTCTACCATTTGAGTCATAATTCCGTTTCCAACTTTTTAATGGTTAATTGGAGAAAAGAGTCTCGCAGACTTTCCTGCCTAGGCTGGCTTCAAACCTTGATCCTCAGATCTCAGCCTCTTGAGTACCCAGAGCCAGCTGCATAATTCTGATTTTTTTTTGGGGGGGGGGTCCGGTCATGGGGCCTGAACTCTGGGCCTAGGCACTGTCCCTCAGCTCTTCAGCTCAAGGCTAGCGCTCTACCACTTGAGCCACAGCGCCACTTCCGGCTTTTTTCTTTTTTGCTTATGTGGTGTTGAGGAATCGAACCAGGGCCTCATGCATGCAAGGCAAGCGCTCTACCACTGAGCCACCTTCCCAGCTCTGCATAGTTTCTATCCTTCATTTGCTCCAGATTTATATGTGCTTTCTCAAAAGTCGCCTGTAGACATGGGTTACAAACCTTACTGGGTCACTCATGTGCACCATTTCCCTACTCACAAAGATGGAGTCTCCAACAAGGAGACCCAGGGTTACCTAGGCTCTGTCACTTTTCACTTCTGTTTTATGGGTGTGAGGTTTCTGAGCCTGGGACAGGGTGGGGGTGGGGTGTGACCCTGCACCCACCTCCCCCAGTGAACAAATGGAAGAAGCTGAACTCAACCCCGCTGCTCGCCATCCCCACCTGCATCGGTTTTGGTGTTCACCAGGACAAATACAGGTGAGCCCCTGCCCCCCTTGCCAGTCCCATAGTGGGCCTTCTGCCTGGGCTTGGCTACTCTCAATCCTTCAGTCACGCAGGTGCAGGGCCTTGCAGTGCCCTGGCCACCATCTTCCCTTGGGGTCTGTATTCCTCCCTCCCCTGTGCAAGCCATGTCCTGGGATGTTTGTGGGAGGCCCAGTTCTAGGGTTCTCCATATGAAGTCTGCTTCCCAACTAGCCCAGGCAGGGAAGTCCGTGAGACTCTTACCTCCAATTAATCACCAAAAAGCTGGAAGTGGAGCTGTGGTGCAAGTAGAGTGCTAACCTTGAGCGGAAAAACCTAAAGTATAGCACCCAGACCTTGAGTTCAAACTAATAGTAGCGACACTTTTGCACATGTGCACATACACAGACACACACCTCACCAAGACATTTATCCATCCATTCTGTACTGCTCTTCCAGGAAACCGAGGAGCCCGTAGAGAGATCGCTCAGAACAGAATGGAGGCAGCGATGGATGCCACGTTTTTGTCCTGCTTTTAGTTCCCTTTGAATATTTGCAGGCCCAAGCAGGGAGCCAGAACTTTCAGCAGAAGCAGCTTTTAAGTCCTGCTCTCCTGTCGTCCAGGTTCTTGGTGTTCCCCAGCCTGGGGCGGAGCCTTCAGTCAGCCCTGGATGACAGCGCAAGGCATGCTGTGTCAGAGAAGTGTGTGCTTCAGTTGGCCTGCCGCCTGGTAGGTACCTGAGGTGGGCAGGCTCAGGTCCTCCTTGCTCAGGTTGCTAATTCACTACACTTCGGGGGCAGCACTCCCGACCTGCCACCTGGAGGCCCTCACACTGCTGGGTACGTGGAGAGAGCCTCTTGACCATTGTTATCTGGGGACCTAGGACAGTGGATGTCCCAGGGCTGCCAGAGTGAGACAAGCCACATGCAGTGCTGAACAATGCCCCCCACCCACTCTCCCTCCAGGCCTAGTAGTGAGGGTCCCCCATCCACCTTTACATCAGAGCCTCTCTGTGACAGGCAGGTCTACCTGATGCACTCTCTTTCTAGCTGGATGCCCTGGAGTTCCTCCATGAAAGCGAGTATGTTCATGGAAATCTGACAGCTGCATGTGTCTTTGTGAATCCAGAGGATCTGAGTCAGGTAAGTCCCTGCCAGTCCCCTCCACACCGGACACCTACCTGCACACTTCTGAAGTTCTTTGAGCTCAGGATCTCACCCACCTGCAAATCTCCATTGGCTTCACAGTGCTTCTTGCAAACAAAGGATTGCCATCCATCACATATAAGGGATTCCTTGGACTAAGAAGAGACAAGCAACTTACTAGAAAGATGATAAACAAAGGGTAAAAAGTAGTGCACAGAAAAATCTGCAGGCGCTGGGAATGTGGCTTAGTGGTAGAGCGCTTGCCTAGCATCATGAAGCCCTGGGTTCAATTCTTCAGTAACTCATACACAGAAAAAGCTGGAAGGGGCACTGTGGCTCAAGGGTAGAGCACTAGCCTTGAGCAAAAGAAGCTCAGGGATAGTGCCCAGGCCCTGAGTTCAAACCCTAGGACTGGCAAAAAAGAAAAAAAAAAAAATCCATAAGCCAGGCAATGATGGCTCTCACCTATATTCCTAGCTACTCAGGAGGCTAAGATCTGAGGATCATGGTTCAAAGCCAGCCCAGGCAGGAAAGTATGAGATTCTCATCTCCAGTTAAAACATCAGGGCTGGGATGTAGCTCAGTGGCAAAGGGCTTGCCTAGCAAGTGCAACGTCCTAGGTTCGATCCCCAGTACCAAAAAAAAAAATCAGAAAACTGGAAGTAGGGGCTGGGAAGGTGGCTCAGAGGTAGAGTGCTTGCCTTGCATGCATAAGGCCCTGGGTTCGATTCCTCAGCACCACATAAACAGAAAAACCCAAGTGGTAGAGTGCTAGCCTTGAGCTGAAAAGCTGAGGGACAGCACCCAGGCCCAGCGTTCAAGCCCGATGACTGGGAAGAAAACCCAAAAAACTGGAAGTAGAGCTGTGGCTCAAAGTGGTAGAGCTCTAGCCTTGAGCAAAAGAGCATAGGGACAGTGCCCAGGCTCTGACCAACAACGACAAAGACAGGTGTGGGGGAGGGGGGACGAGAGGAGTGAGGTATGTTGGGAGCTCATCCATGAGGGAATCCATCTGTGCCATAAAGCAATGGGGATTATTGAAGATGGTGGAAATTGGGAGCTGGGCCCCAGTGGAGGAAATATCTCATTGTAGGCAGGCCTCTTAAAATTTTATTTCTGAACTTCAAAAGGTGGTAGAGCTGGGTGCCAGTGGCTCACGCCTGTAATCCTAGCTACTCAGGAGGCTGAGATCTGAGGATCACGGTTCAAAGCCAGCCGGAGTAAGAACATCCATGAGGCTCTTACCTCCAATTATACATCATAAAGCCGGAAGTGGCACTGTGGCTCAAGTGGTGAAGCCTTGAGCTGAAGAGCTGAGGGACAGCCCCCAGGCCCAGAGTTCAAGTCTCACGACCAAAATTTTTTTAAAAAAAGGGTTGCAGAAGGGGTTACAATTTAATGTGTCCATTGGAATGTCCCGTGTTTCCTGATCAGAGTCATCCCTTCCATTGTTCTCCCCCTCCTATCTGTTTTCCCCTTTTGTGGCATTTTGAGGTAGGGTCTTGCCAGGATGGCCTGGCTGGCCTCCAACTCATGATCCTCTGCCTCCCCCTCCTGAAGAGTGAGATTACTGGCATGAGATACAACCCCAGCTTTGAGTCCTGCCTCTGAAGGGTATGGCTTGTCCCGGCCTTCCTTTGTCTCTCTGCTTCCTGGCCACCTTGAGGAGAGCAGCCTCCTCTATCACAGACTCCCACCACCATCATACTCTGCCATACCTGGGGTCCCAGGCAGCTGGCCCTGGGCAGAAAGCTCTGAAACCATAAGCCAAGATAAGTCCTCTCTTTCCTCAGGTTGCTCAGATACTGTCACAGCAATGGGGATTGGACACAACATCTGTAATGAATGGATTTCACATGGGCCCACAGTCTGCCCTCCTAACCTATGTGTGTGTCCCATGCCCACAGGTCACCCTAGTGGGCTATGGCTTCTCCTTCCGCTATTGCCCAAGTGGCAGACACGTGGCCTACACAGAAGGCAGCAGGAGACCACATGAGGGGGACCTGGAGTTCATCAGCCTGGACGTGCACCGGGGCTGTGGTAAGGGTGGGAGGATCAGCACTGGGCTATACTTCCCGTGGAAGGGCAGGCAGCGCTGACACCCCCTCCCCCTCCCTAGGGCCCTCCCGCCGCAGCGACCTCCAGAGCCTGGGGTATTGTTTGCTAAAGTGGCTGTACGGGTCCCTGCCATGGACAAACTGCCTTCCCAATGCCGAGGGCATCATGAAGCAGAAACAGAAGTGAGTGTGGGGGCCTGCAGCACCCAGCACCCTTGAACATGGGGAGGGAATGGGGCATGCACAGAGCCATAGGAGCCTGCAGCCTCAGGCATGTGCCCTGCTCTAGCCAATAGGCTGAAGCCTGGGGTCTGAGTCAGGCCCAGCACTGTGGAGTGTTGGGTAAGCAGCTTTACTTCCACAAGCTTCAGTGATCTCTGTATGATGGGGTCTGGGTAGTACCCACATCACAGGCTGGGGAAGGATTCAGGGTGCTGGGCACGGTGGAGGTGGAGGTAGGGAGAGACCTGTGACTCATTCATTCACAGACTGCAGGTGAGACCCAGCACAGACACATTCCCACAGCCCAGAATCACTGCTTCACTCCTGCATGGGACACCCTCAGAATGTTCTGTGCCAAAGCGGGAAGCCTGAGGGAAGAGCTGGGCCCAGCGTTCAGCTTTGTGAACCACTAGCTGCCTGAGCTTTGGGTGCCTTGTGTGTTCAGCACCAAGGACAGCGGCAATGCGCCCGGAGAGGTACAGGCTGTGGCCGGGCTCAGCACCAAGGACAGTGCACAGGTGGCCCACGGGCCATTGCCCCTGGGGTTCAGCACCAGGGATGGGTGTGCTGGACCCTGGGCAGCCCTGGAGGTACAGGGGTGGGATTGAGATCTGGTGCAGACTTGGAAGGGTGACAGTTGCCTGAGAGTTTTCCAGAAGACAGCTGACTGCCTACCCCTAAAGAAGTGGAGACTGAAGGGAGACCCAGAGCTTCAGGCTTCCCAGAGCCCATCTGTACCCTCCACCCTGCTGTAGGTCAGATAGGTCACAGTGCGGGAGAAAGCAATGGCAGAGCTCCAGCCCAGGCCTCTGCTGCGGAGACTTTCCAAGGGGAGGTAATAGGAGGGAGGCGTTGCCCTCCAGGATCCCTGAAGGCAGTAGAACCAGCCTCAGTGCAGTAACCAAAAAGACCATGAGGGGGCCAGGCGCCAGTGGCTCATGCCTGTAATCCTAGCTACTCAGGAGACTGAGAACTGAGGATTGAGGTTCAAAGCCAGCCTGGGCAGGAAAGTTCGTGAAACTCTTTATCGCCAATAAACCACCAGAAAACCGGAAGTGTCACTGTAGCTCTAGTGATAGAGCACTTGCCTTGAGCTGAAGAGCTGAGAGACAGTGTCCAAGCCCAGAGCTCGAGCCCAACGACCGACAAAAAAAAAAGACCATGAGGGGGTGGTGCTACCACATGCTCATTTCCTGACACCCTGCAGTGGTCCCTTAACAGGACCCAGTGGTGTGGGTGGCAGAGCAAGTGCGTACTCAGTGCTTTTGCACATGGTGGGGGGGGACATGCATAAAACAAAGAGCCTCACTCCCACAGGCTTTCTGGTATGCAGGCCCCTGCTGGGCAGGTGGAATGTGATTACTGTGCAGAGGGCCGAAGGGAGAAGGAAAATGACCATCTAGGGGAAGGCCGGAACCAGGCCCAGAGCTCAGGGCCGAGGGCATGAGGCAGAGCATCGAGGAACAGGAGGATGAAGCTGGGGACTGTGGGACAGAGGCAGGGAAGACTAGGGCCAGTGACCAGGGGAGGTGTGGAGCTGACACAGAATAGCAGACTGGGCTTTATCAGTGGCTTTCGGGCTTTTCTGTTTCAAGGAAAAAGAGAAGGAGAATGTCTGTGTGGGGCAGGTAGTCCCTCTGTTGTTTTTGTTTTGTTTTGTTTTTTAGATGGTATGTGTAGCCCAGGCTGGCTTGGAACTTGAAGTCCTGCCTCAGCCTTCCATGTGCTAGGATTACAGATGTGTACTGCTGTGTCTGGCTACTGCTAGGTATTGATTAGCTGGTGGAATGCAGTAGCCAGAGGGTCCAGGGACACCCTTCCCAAGGAAGCTGTAATTCCAGGCCCATGGACTTAGTGTTCACAGTATCTT
>NW_012267321.1:1207351-1281862 GCF_000151885.1 Dipodomys ordii | reverse complement strand
CAAAAAGAAAAAAGCCGGAAGTGGCGCTGTGACTCAAGTGGTAGAGTGCTAGCCTTGAGCTGAAGAGCTGAGGGACAGCGCCCAGGCCCAGAGTTCAGCCCCTACAACCAACAACAACAACAAAAATATCAGGCCCTGCGTTCAAGCCCCAGTACTGGCACAAAAAGAAAGAAAAAAAAAGTTCTCATTTCTTTCTAGCCCTCTGCTTAGTCCTCTGCCACGCATTTGTATTTTGCTTTTATTCTTTTTGGTCCTGAGGTTTGAAATCTGGGCTTGGGTGCTGTCCCTGAGCCCTTCTGGTTTTCTGGTGGTTAATTGGCGATAAGAGTCTCATGGACTTTCCTGCCCAGGCTGGCTTTGAACCATGATCCTCAGATCTTAGCCTCCTGAGTAGCTAGGATGACAGGCGTGAGCCACTGGCGCCCAGCTATATTTTGCTTTTGAAATGGGATCTTGCTAATGTTGCCTGGTTGGCAACTGGTGATCCTCCTGAGTGGCTGGGACTAGAGGCATACACAACCACACCAGAAAATTAGCTCACCTTAATCCATTTTGCACAGTACCCTATTTTTTGTACTTGACCTTGGCACATGTCTCCCCCGTTCTGACACACCACAGGCCTACAGCAGCTGCTTTTGATAGCTGTGCTCTGTTGGTTTGGCCAATATAATAAGCCAACACTTATCATTACCCACTGAATTGCTTGATTGGTCGATCAATGAATCAGTTTGGAAGATGTTTCTTATCACTGTAATGTCCTTTTTTGAAGAGATTGTGCTTCTCTAAGCTGGAGGCAGAAACAGACATTCTCTGCACAGAAGAAACACTGAGTCAAAGGGTGCTGTGGAACACCAGAGCCCAGGATGCTCCTGCCAGTGACCTGTGGGTGCAGCTCTGGGCTGAGGGCACTTCTCAGCCTCCTCCCATACTGGAATGTTTTGACAGAGACCCTGAAGGAGTACCTGAGGGTAGTGATGAACCTCCAGTATGATGAGAAACCACCATATGCCGTACTGAGGAACAATCTCGAAGCCCTGCTGCAGGACCTGCGGGCATCACCCTACGACCCCCTTGACCTCCACATAGTGCCTTAGGTGGAATCCAGGTGGGAATTGTGCATCTTCATCTCTCTGTCCTCTCCCTCACCTTTGCCACCCAGGACTTTAAAGAGGGCTTCCCAGAGGTCAGACCAGCCCCACCCCCACCCCTTACCCCACATGTCCTGGAACAGCTGACCCTGTCACTTATGGCTGTGTCCCTACTCCCTGGTAGCGGCCTGACATTACCAGGGTGTCTCTGAATGAATATGACACTAATACCCATTTTTATTGTTTTCCAGAACTTTCAACTAAAGAGTGAAGTAACATGACTGGAGACCTGCTGTTTGATCAGAGAAGCTTCTAGCAAAATCCCACAAATGTGCATTCCAGGCATTTCTTTAGTCCTGTTTAATACCAGTCCATCTGAGTGACCCTCCTGGTAATGTCAGCCTTCCTCCTGCCTCTCCTGTGGTCTCCGGCAGCCAGGGGCTGTGGGCAGTGAGGACAGCAGCCCCCCAGAGGCCCCATACCTCCCCTTCTCCCCCGTACCACTAGGTTTTAGTAATAAATTGTTTTATTGGAGCTTCCAGAGTCCATGTCTAGAAAAGTTCTTTTTTGGGGGGTAGGGGGGAAGGGGTAAAGTTTAACTGTTTCTTCCATTCATCTATTCCCTCTATTTCCTCAATCTTCCATCCAACCATTCCATCTTTCATTCATAGACTCAAAGATTTGCCCGACACAGTGGTATATTACTATGGTCACAGCTACGTAGCAGGTCGAGGCAGGAGGATCACTTGAGTTGAAGAGTTCCAGGTCAGCCTGAGTAACATGGTGAGACCTTCTTTAAACCCATAAGCTGGATGCTGGTAGCTCACACTTGTCATCCTAGCTACTCAGAAGCTGAGATCTAAGGATCTCAGTTGGAAGCCAGCCCAGGCAGAAAGTCTGTGAGACACTCATCTCCAGTTAAACACAAAAAAAGTCAGAAGTAGAGCTGTGGATCAAGTGGTAGAGCAACCTTGAGCAAAAGGAGCATAGGGAAGAGGCTGGGAAGGTGGCTCAGCCATAGAGTGTTTGCCTTGCATGCATAAGGCCCTGGGTTTGATTCCTCAGCACCATATAAGCAAAAAAAGCCAGAAGTGGTGCTGTGGCTCCAGTGGTAGAGCGCCAGTCTTGAGCTGAAGTCTTGAGGGACAGCACCCAGACCCAGAGTTCAGGCCCCATGACCAGCAAAAAAAAGAAGCAGCAGCACAGGAAGCCAGGTGCTGGTGGCTCATCCCTGTAATCCTAGCTACTCAGGAGGCTGAGATCTGAGGATCGCAGTTCAAAGGCAGCCCCGGCAGGAAAGCCTGTGAGACTCTTATCTCCAATAAACCACTAGAAAGCCGGAAGTGGTGCTGTGGCTCAAGCAGTAGAGCACTTGCCTTGAGCTGAAGAGCTGAGGGACAGCGCCCAGGCCCAGAGTTCAAGCCCCACAACCGACCAAAAAAAAAAAAGCATAGAGATAACACTCAGGCCTTAAGTTCAAGCCCTAGCACTAGTAAGAAAAAAAGAAAGCCAAAGGGCCTGAGAGCCAGGCTTGAGCTGTGAGTCTCTGCTTAAATAGGTGTAAGGCCCTGAGTTCAAACACTTAACACCAAAATAAACAAAAATTACAATGATGTTGTTTTTTTTTCTCAGTGCCCTCCTTATCAGAAATGGTTGCTGGGGAGATGGAAGATGCCGCTGAAGGTCCAGTTGCTGCTCAGGCCTTGCGTGGCAAACGCCTGGCCTAAAATGAAGGTGGTGTCTGATTTTTCACCAATTGATATGCCCCGGGGAAACAGGACTGATGAAGCTGGGTAAAGCCACAGAAACCGGCACTATGTGTGGGCCCAGGTACAACTGAAGAAATTCTAGAAGTGAATCTGCTAAAAGACAAAATGACACCAGGCTCTGGTGGCTCACACCTGTAATCCAAGCTACTCAGGAGGCTGAGATCTGAGGGTCAAGATTTGAAGCCAGCCCAGGCAGGAAAGGCTAGAGACTTTTTTTTTTTTTGCTCTGTCGTAGGGCTTGAACTGGGAGCCTGATTCCTCAAAGTTAGCACTCTACCACTTTGAGCCACAGCACCACTTCTGGTTTTCTGGTGGTTCATTGGAGATAAGGGTCTCACAGGACTTTCTTGCCTGGGCTAGCTCTGAACTATGATCCTCAAATCTCAGCCTCCTGAGTAGCTAAGATTATAGGCATCAGCCACCAATGTCCAGCCCGTAAGACTCGTCTCCAATTAACCCCCCAGAAAACCATAAGTGTCTCAAAGTTGTAGAGCACTAGCCTTGAGTAGAAAAAAGCTCAAGGATAGAGTCCAGGCTTTGAGTTCAAGCCCCACAACTGACCCCCTCCCCCCCCAAAAAAATGAGGGCTGGGAATGTGGCTCAATGGTAGAGTGCTTGCTTAGCATGCATGAAGCCCTGGGTTCGATTCCTCAGTACCACATACAATAAAAGCCAGATGTGGCGCTGTGGCTCAAGTGGTAGAGTGCTAGCCTTGAGCCAAAGAAGTTCAGGGACAGAGTCCAGGTCCTAAGTTCAAGCCCCAGGACTGGCACAAAAAAGAAAGACCAAGAAACTAGAATTTTAAGAGAGATAAGCAATTTACATGCTTAGATGTTTAATTTTGAGGACCAAAGGATTGTTTGGGGGTGTGTAGCGGGATCCAGGGCCCCCCAGCCATCAACACCAAAGATGTGCAAGAGTCTGTCCTCGGAGAGACTCAGGCTGTGGTGCAGGCACAGCCCTGCAGGGCCCACAATAGTCACCTCCTTTAGGGTCTCAAAGCCTGCCAGATTAACAGATGGGTCCCTGGTGTCAGGTGCGCAAGGGGAGGCTGCTGATGGTGATCGGAGGTCCCCTGCCCATCACCTGGGTGCCTCGCATGGTATGTGCTTCACTTGCGGATCTTTTTTTTTTGTCGGTCATGGGGCCTGAACTCTGGGCATGGGCGCTGTCCCTCAGCTCTTCAGCTCAAGGCAAGCACTCTACCACTTGAGACACAGCACCACTTCTGGGTTTTTCTGTTTATGTGGTGCTGAGGAATCAAACCCAGGGCCTCATGCATGCAAGGCAAGCACTCTACCATTGAGCCACCTTCCCAGCCCCTCACTTGTGGATCTTGATCTCTGCATACTCCGTGGTGGTGGAGTCACTGGAGTCCCAAGCCTCTGCAGGCCTCAGCCTAGAGAAGCTGAGGGAGGCGTAATGGATGTCTAGCTCTTCCTCCTCCTTGGTGGGCCTGGCCACAGCAGGTGGTGGGAAGGCTAGCCTGGATTCCTTCATGTGACTCTAGATGGGGGCAGGGAGGGGGGAAGGGAGAAAAGGATCAAATGTGGTAATGGGGACTGGGGAAAGAGACAGAAGAATCCAGGAAATTCGTTTTTCATCTGATATTTCCCCAACATTAGCTAGGCATCATTCATTCATGCACTCATTTATTCATTCCAAACCTAGCTGAGATTCAGTGCCTGCCTCCTGATAATTGACTAGGTTTCATAAAATCTTTTCCCAGGAGCCACTGGGAAGAACCCAGCTGGGGAGATGGGGGCTTAGTCACTACCCCGGCCCACACTTCTGATCAGGGGGTCAGAGCAAGACTCAATTCCTGGTCATTCTGACCTCCGAGGACCACTGCCCTGTGGAACAGCTTTGGCTGGCACCCTGTATCACAGAGGAGGGACAAGAGGAAGGAACAAGGGTTAAGGTTCAGAGAGAAATAAGGAGGCAGCAGTGGGAGGGGCCCTGCCTGGGCAGCCTGGACAGGAAGTCAGGCCAGGAGAGGCTCCCAGCCACTGGGCTGGGGACTGAGTCCATGGATGGCGACCAGTAGCAAAAGACTAACTGGGAGCCGGGCACGGGTATCCATGCCTGTAATCCTAGCCACCAAGGAGACTCAGATTTGAGGATCAAGGTTTGAAGCTAGCCCAAACAAATCTGATTCTCTTTTTATGTGCTACTGAGGAATCGAACCCAGAGCTTCACAAGTGCTAGGCAAGCACTCTACCACTCAGCCACATTCCCATCCCATGAGAGATTCTCTTACTTCCAATTAACCCAGCAAAAAGCCCAAAGGGGAGGTGTGGCTCCAGTGGTAGAGCACCAGTCTTGAGCAAAAAAAGCTAAGAGACAAGTTGAGTTCAAGTCCCAGGCCAGCATGCACGCACACATGCACACATACATGGGCGTGGGCATGTGTGCGTGCACACACACACACACACAGAGCCTATTTGGTCTAGGCCATAGACCATCATCAGAAGTATGGTGCTGGGTATCCTGGGAGATGATCAGGCAGTCCAGATGGACACAAGCTGCTCCTCACCTTCCAGGTGGTTCTTGGGGTGGAGCAGGCAACTGTCACAGTAGCGGGTGGGCTGGCAGCTTCCGTCCTACGGGTCTTCATCCTGAAGAGGAAGGGCCAGGCCCTTTCATTCCCCCTTGGGCTCAGGGCCTGGGGTGGGACCACAGGACCTCTGCTTGCAGGACACTAGTAGCACAGCCAGATGACCTCTGGGTGACCCCTAGGGACCCTTTTCCCAGGAGCTGGAGCTGGGGTGGGCACAGGCCTGGGCTTGCCCTCGCTCTGGCCTGGGCCCAATGCTCAAAGCTAGGCTCTGGCCAGAGCTGCCAGCGGAGTTGGGTGGAATTGTATGCTCCCCCCACTCGCTGTACCCCCTAAGATCCCTCACCGACAGAAGACGAGGGTGGCACAGAGGAACAGCATGGCAGCCCCGCCAGCTCCACACACAGTCCCCAGGGTGAACATCCTGGTCACAGTTGCCTTCCCTACAGAGCAGCAGGGTTGAGGGTGACACCTCTTTCCCCCTCCCAAACCCCAGAACCTTTACTGTCCACACACCTCTGCCTCCCATTCTTCCTCCCTGAGCCTGCCACAGGCCAGGCATTCTGGTGACCAGGGACTCTGCCTGCCTGTTCTGGCCACTAGCCCTAGCCTGTGTCCCCCAAAACTCCCCATAATCCTAAACCCTGCTCCCAGGTTCCCTGACCTGGGGCAGCAAGACAGGGGTGATCTGGGCCCTATGCACATTCCGGGCCTGCAGCTGAGCCTGAGTTGGAGCTGAGTCCCACCCCTACCCCAGGGCCTCAGCAGCACCCCCCCGCCCCCCCATTCCGCCTGGCTGAACTGGAGGTAATGGTGACTGGGGTGTTGTCACTGGCCCTCAGTTCCCCCAGGAGCAGGAGGGGCCCAGCAGTTGTGGGGGGCTGTGGGAGGCCCAGGGTCAGCAGATGTCCCCTGTCTCCCCCCCCCCAGGCCTCAGTGTCCCCTCCTCACAGTGCACAGAGAGGCTCAGGGAGATGTTCAGGGCACCCAGTGGGTTCTGCGCCCGGCAGGTGAATTCTCCTTCATGTTCTGCCTCGACCATGGGCAGCTCCAGCACCCCAGGCTCCGCGGGCCAGGGGGGGCTCAGCGTCTGGGAACCCTGGGCCCAGCTCAGCATGGCCGGCGGGTGACTGTGGGTGACACAGACCAGGCGCAGGCTTTGTCCCTGCAGGACATGGAGGGACGAGCCGTTCCTGCGGATTTCCAGCTCTAGGGGAGGGAAAGAGAGAGAGATGTGGGGCGCCATCCCCACCGGTAAAGGACGGGAGAGGCCCGGCTTCCTGTGTCCCCTGTCACCTGTGCTGTTGCCTTGAAAAGCGGTCACTGTCAGCGCCTCTGGAGGGTCTGCAATGGAGACACAATGGCCAGGGCTCCCTCTGCCTGCGCCTCACACACAAACCGAGGCCCTGGGCTTGCTGGGCCCTGGAAGCTGTGGCACCCTGCCCCCTGTCCTCCCCTCCCCAGACCCTTCCATTGTCCTTCCCCTGACCTCTCTCCACCCCCTCCCCTGCCCCCCTAGGGTCCACTCACACTGCACAGAGAGGTCCAGGGTGCGGTGCTGGGAGCCTAGTCTGTTCTCTGCGTGGCAGGTGTAGCGCCCTGCATCCCTGACCTTCACCCCAGGCAGTTCCAGCACCAGGGCTCCAGGGTTGGTGACATTTGATCTCAAGAGGACTTGGTTCCCGAGGACCCAGGTCAGCATGGGGGGAGGCTGGCCAGCTGCAGTGCAGAGCAGCCGCAGAAACTGGCCTTTGCGGATGTCCATGCATGTCGTGTTACCTTGGGACTCTAGGCAGAGACAGGAGAGCGAGAGGGAAAGTTCTACAGTATCAAAATCCTCTGCTTCGCCAGGTGCCGGTGGCTCACACCTGTCATCCTAGCTACTCAGGAGGCTGAGATCTGACGATCGTGGTTAAAAGCCAGCCTAGGCAGGAAAGTCCTTGAGGCTTTTTTTTTTTGTTTGTTAGTGGTGAGGCTTGAACTCTGGGCCTGGGCGCTGTCCCTCAGCTCTTCAGCTCACGTCTAGTGCTTTACCACTTGAGCCACAGCACCACTCCCAGTTTTCTGGTGGTTTATTGGAGATAAAAGTGTTATTGGCCGGGGGCCTGGGCTCACACCTGTAATCCTAGCACTCAGCAGGCTGAGATCTGAGGATTGCAGTTCAAAGCCAGCCTGGGCAGAAAAGTCCGTGAGACTCTTATCTCCAATGAACCACCAGAAAACCAGAAGTGGCGCTGGAGCAGGTGGTAGAGCACTGGCCTTGGGCTGAAGAGCTGAGGGACAGAGTTCAAGCCCACCACCGACCAAAATAAATAAAGCAGATTCGCCTTCATAGAGCTCAACCAGAATGAGCACTTTCACAAGAGCCTGAGACATGAGGGTGCAGGCCGGACTGCGTGCTTCCCACCTGTAGAGGCAGGAGCAGGGAGTTTGAGGTCAACCTCAGCTACAAAATGAGATCTTGTCTCAAAAATAAAAGCCAGAACTGGGTGCTAGTAGCTCACGCCTGTCATCCTAGCTGCTCAGGAGGCTGAGATCTGAGGATCGTGATTCAAAGCCAGCCTGGGCAGAAAAGTCTGTGAGAATCTTATCTCCAAAAAATCATCAGAAAACTGGAAATGGCGCTTGCCTTGAGCTGAAGAGCACAGGAACAGTGCCCAAGCCCAGATTTCAAGCCACACTCTGAACAAAAATAAAGGCTGGGTGCCAGTGGCTCACACCTGTAGTCCTAGCTACATAGGAGACTGAGATCTGAGGATCACAGTTCAAAGCCAGCCTGGGCAGAAAAGTCCATGAAACGTCACCAATGAATTGCCAAAAGGCCAGAAGTAGAGCTGCAGTTCAAGTGGTAGAGCACCAGCCTTGAGTAGAAAAGTTCAGTGACAGTGCCCAGGCTCTGAGTTCAAGTTCTAGGACACACACACACACACACACCAATTTTCAATTTTCTCCCATCCAGAAGAGACAGTCCCCCTCCACATCACCCCACCCATTCCAGCCACTAGACAGTTCCACTCACAGCTGGCAGGGACCCATCCTGCCCTCCTAAGAGAGATGGCCAGCCTACCTGTGTTACCTCCTCCACTGCTGCTGATGGTCACCATCTGAGGAGCATCTGGACAGAGAGATGCAGTGAGGGCCAGGTCCACGGCTGACAGCCCCCACCCCCACCTCGCACCACCATCCAGGAACCAGGAACACGAAATAGGAAGTAGACCTGACCCGACCAATGTTCCTGCCTTGGGCTTTGGGGGGGGGCGGGGGGACGAGAGGCTGGGAGGCCCTGTATCCTTCAGGTTGCAGGCTGAGCCCTTCTCTCAGGGCCCCACTTGGCCATAGACTAGCACAGGTCTGGTGGCTTATCAGTGACAGAAACTTGTCCCCTGTTCTTTTTGGTCAGTTATGGGGCTTGAACTCTGGGCCTGGGCACTGTCCCTCTTCAGCTCAAGGACAATGCTCTACCACTTTAGCCACAGCACCACTTCTGATTTTCTGGTGGTTCATTGGAAATAAAAGTCTCACAGAGGGGCTGGGAAGTTGACTCAGTGGTAGAGTGCTTGGCTCGCATGCATGAGGCCCTGGGTTTGATTCCTCAGCACCACATAAGCAGAAAAAAGCCGGAAGTGGCGCTGTGGCTCAAGTGGTAGAGTGCTAGCTTTGAGCTGAAGAGCTGAGGGACAGCGCCCAGGCCCAGAGTTCAGACCCCATGACTGGAACCAAAAAAAAAAAAAAGTCTCACAGAAGCCAGGCGCTGGTGGCTCACGTCCGTAATCCTAACTACACAGGAGGCTGAGATCTGAGGTTCAAAGCCAGCCCAGGCAGGAAAGTCCGTGAGACTCTCATCTCCAATAAACCACTAGTAAACGGGAAGTGGCGCTGTAGCTCAAGTGGTAGAGTGCTCGCCTTGAGCTGAAGAGCACAAGGACAGTGCCCAAGCCCAGAGTTCAAGCCCCATGACTGACCAAAAAAAATAAAAGTCTCAAGGACTTTTCTGCCTGGGCTGACTTTGAACTGCGATCCTCAAACTTCAGCCTCCTGAGTAGCTAGGATGACAGGCATGAACCACCAGCACCCGGCTCCCCAGTTCCTGACCCCCTGATCAAGGTCAGCATGGGGAAGGGGAGATGGATGCTGCCTCCCAGGTGGTAGCTTCTGTTTGTGCTGCCACTGGTGGGTGGTGGGGACAGGGCCCCCTGGGGCCTCCTAATTCCATCTCCAATTGGGGGACCCGATTTCACCATGGGAACATGGGGAATCACAATGCATCCACACCACAGCACCCCCACATCCTCTCCCCAGCACTCACAGAACACACTGAGCTGCACAGTCCGTTCTCTAGACACCCCAGTGGTGGGAAGGATCACCCGACACGTGATGTTGGAGCCATGATCCTGGGGCCGGGGAATAACTGTGATATTCTGGGAGCTGTGGGCCTTCAAGGCCAACCCATGCCAGGAGATGTTAGGGGCCAGGGCCCCCTCACAGGTCCCAGGCATGGAGCACCTCAGGTGGCTGAGGCGGCCTGCCTCCAGGGGTTCCTTGATGTTGATGTCGGGGATCTGTGTCAGCGCTGGTGAGGACAGAAAGAGAGCCACATGCACAGGGGGCCCATGTGAGCCTCTGATACACATGAACCCCGAATCACCCAGGCTCTGGCCGCCATCTGTCCCCACGCAATCCAAGCTTCCCTCATGGGGACAGTCCCTTACCTGTCACAGTCACCATGAGAAGGGGATTTTTGTAGGTGAATTTCTCATCTCCTCTCTCCAGGCGAAAATAGTAGCGTCCACTGTCGCCCATCTGGGCTCCTGAGATTCTCAGGGAGCAGTCATTAGCTCCTGGGTCCCCAATAAGGTGGAAAGCAGTAGTTTGGGTAATCGTTGCCATTCTTCTGTCCGGGTTGTTCGTGGCCACAAGAGCACTGGGGTCTGCACTGAAACCAGAACTTTTCTTTCTCCGGTACCAGTAGCCATAGGCAGGCACAGAGTAGTTCCAGCCCACCTGGGAGTAGTGGACAGAGCAGGACACCAGAGTGCACAGGCCCTCCTGTACCGTCACCGACTCCTGTACCTTCAGCTGGTGCTGTGGAACTTTGAGCTGAATCCTTCCTCGGGGCTCCACCTGGTGCCCTGGCCTGTCCGCCTGGCCCCTTGCCCTCAGCAGGAGCAGCAGCAGGAGCAGCTGATGCATGTCAGGGCCTTGGCTGGGACCTCTGGCCAAGAGGAATTGCAGAAATGCTCTGTCTGCAGAGATCCTCTCCCAACTTCTGCTTTCCCTGACAAGACCTAGGACAGGGGGCAGGGAGGAACTTGTCCCAGCCAGAAGTTGCTGTCCTGGTCATTCTCAGAGTACACCAGAGCCCCCAAGAGGGACAGGGGAGCGATGGCTGTAGCTGAGTAATGGGATTTCTGATGATTCGCTCCATTACTTTTTTTTTGGTTAGTCATGGGGCTTGAACTATGGGCCTGGGCACTGTCCCAGAGCTCTTCAGCTCAAGGCCAGCGCTCTACCACTTGAGACATAGCACCACTTCTGGTTTTCTCGTGGTTCTTTGGAGATGAGTCTCATGGCTGAGCATAGGTGGCTCATACTTATAATCCTAGCTACTCAGGAGGCTGAGATATAAGGATCATGGTTCAAAGCCAGCCCAGGTGGCTGGAAAACTGGAAGTGGCTCAGTGGCTCAAGTGGTAGAGCACTTGCCTTGAGCTGAAGAGCTGAGGGACAGCCCCCAGGCCCAGAGTTAAAGCCCTGAGACTGACAAAAAAGAAAGTCTTATGGACGTTCCGGGCTGGCTTTGAACCATGATCCTCAATTCTCAGCCTCCTGAATAGCTAGAATCACAGGTGTGAACCACCAGTGCCCATCCAATGTACTTACTCATTCTTCAAACATTTATTCATTCACTCATTTTTTTGTTGTTGTTGGTTGTAGGCCTGAACTCTGGGCCTGGGCGCTGTCCCTCAGCTCTTCAGCTCAAGGTTACTGCTCTACTACTCAAACCACAGCTCCACTTCCAGCTTTTTCTGTGTATTGAGGAATTGAACCCAGGGCCTCATGCATGCAAGGCAAGCACTGTACCACTGAGCCACCTTCCCAGCCCCTCATTCTTGAAACATTCATCCATTAGCTTATTCACTCATGCATTGGGTTAGCCATATATTCCTTCACTCACTCATTGGTTTATTTACTCACTCACTTGCTCATTCATAGCTCAGGCAAACATCTACTCCATGAAGCAGTCAAGAGTAGGGTGACAACCTGACACCCCAACCTCTGCCTCACAGGATCCACCCTCCTGACAGGCACTGGCAGACATATTGTAAGGTGCAATCCCACTGGGGGGCCAGGGTTTTCTTCTCCTTCCTTATTTTGTGTTGCTTTTGTTGTGTTGGGGATTGAACCTCGTGCATGCCAGACAAGTGATATAGAGCTGGGCTATACCACAGCCCCAAGTTTTGGGTTAGATTTGTTTTGGGGGAAGGTTGAACTCAGGACTTTGTGCTTGTTAGGCAGGCTCTCTATGATTTGAACTCTGACCCCTAGTCCTCTGTTTTTTTTTTTTTGGTTGGTTGCAGGGCTTGAACTCTGGGCCTGGGCGCTGTCCCTCAGCTCTTCAGCTCAAGGTGAGCACTCTACCACTTGAGCTACAGCGCCACTTCCGGTTTTCTGGTGGTTTATTGGAGATAGGAGTCTCGCGGTCTCTCCTGCCTGGGCTGGCTTTGAACCTTGATCCTCAGATCTCAGCCTCCTGAGTAGCTAGGATTACAGGCGTGAGCCACCAGCGCCCAGCGTCCTCTTTGTTTTATGTTTTGAATAGTCTGTTTATGCCTGGTCAGCCTGGACTTGAAAGCCTCCTTCTAGGCTTCCTGCACAGCTGGACTGACTAGGATGCTCCACCACACACTTCTTTAAAATAAGTAAAGGCGGGCTTGGGTATGTAGAACGCTTGCCTAGCATGCATGAAGCCCTGGTTCAATTCTTTAGTACCACATAAACAGAAAAAGCCGGAAGTGGCACTATGATAATTCTAGCCTTGAGCAAAATAAGCTCAGGAACAGTTCAAGCCCCCAAGTTCAAGTCCCAGGACTGGCAAAAAAAATTTAAAAAAATGAGTTTTGTCTGGGGCTGGTGGCTGGCTTATGCCCATAATCTTAGCTACTTAGGAGGCTGAGATCTGAGGATCAAGGTTTGAAGCCATCTCGAACAGACATATCCAACAAAAGGCAGAAGTGGAGGTGTGACTCAAGTGGTGCTAGCTGTGAGCAGGAAAGCTGAAGCCCCAGTTTAAGCACTAAATAAGGAAGGATTTGTCAGTCATGGGGCTTGAACTCAGGGCCTGGGCACTGTCCCTGAGCTTTGTCTTCTCAAGGTTAGCCCTCTATCACTTTGAGCCATAGCTCCACTTGTTTTCCTTGTGGTTCATTAGAGATTGGAGTCTCATGGAGTTTCTAGCCCAGGTTGGCTTTGAACCATGATCCTCAGATCAAAGCCTCCTGAGTAGTCAGGATTACATGCATGAGCCATGGCATCCAACTGTGCCTGCTGCTTTTGTCCTTGAGTCTGGCATCCATTGCCATTGGCTTTTGGATATGAACTGAGAAACAGTGCCACCATTTCAGTAGACAACTGTCTAGCCAGTGCCAGGCCCTGAGTTCAAGTCCTGATGCTGTCAAAACAAAGAAACAAAGACGAGACACACTAATCAGTGGAAATTCTGTACTTTATTTTTCTCCTAGCTCCCCCCGACCCTGGACCAGCGCCCCCTTCACCTATGTGTAGCCCATCCCAACACCTTCACAAACACTGATTCTTTCCCAAGCTAAAATGAATCCTCCCTACCCAGCCACCAGCTACAGTACCCCTTTCTTCCCCACCATCTGGATCTGTGGACTGGTTTCCTCCCTCCCTGAGCTGGCCTGCTTTTAAGCTGTGTTCTCTTCTTTGCATGGTAGCTTCCCTCCTGGCTTGGCCCTGTGGCCCCTCTGCCCCATTTGCAGGAAACCACTCATTGAAATCTTAGAGCCTCATGGGAAGGGAGCAGAAGTCATGTACCATGCCCTGGGCTCATCCCCAGTCCCACAAGAAAAAGCAAAGGAACTGCAGAGCCAGAGCTCCTAGCTCCCACGGAGGGCCTCAGTTCCCTGGGATACACTGGGGGAGAGGGGATGTGAGTGTGTGTGTGCGCAGATGTTGAACATCTGGTAGGGGGGGAAAAACTCAAACATGGGTGAGAGGCGATTATGAGGACAAAGACAGAAGGGGACGAAAGGGGACCTGTCACTGGGCCCCAGCCCTGTCTAGCTGCTGCGGGTCCTCTGGCTGCGGGCCTTGTACACCTCAATGAGCAGATCCTTGACATACTGGATCTCCCGCTCCACCGACTCCGCCCTCTCCCTCAGCTCCCGGTTCCTGGCCTCCAGCCCCTGGCACTCGCCCTCCAGGGCCTCGCCCTCCGCCCGCTTTCTCTGGCGGTACCTGAGAGCCGCTGACTTGTTCTGGTCTCTCTTTTTCTGCTTGCGGTCCCCACGGGTGGTGGCAGGATTGGGGTAAGGGGCTGGGCGGCAAGATGGCGGTGGTGGTGGAGGAGGGAGAGGAGGAGGAGGAGGGGGCACCTGGGGGCCTGGCAGGGATGCCAAGCCCATGTCCCCCGGCCCAGCCTCACTGCGGCAGTAAATGGCCAGCAGGTCCAGGGTATCCAGGGCAGGGGGCTGGGGGAGGTCAAACGTGGGGAGGGGCAGAGGGAGGGTGGGCGCAGGTGGCAGGGGTGGTGGTGGGGAAGATGGTGGGAGGAGGGGGGCATCCAGGAAGAAGTCTTCCATCTGTTCTAGCTCCTTTTTGAGTAAGGATGCCATGACTTCCAGATCAGGGGGGGCTGGGGAAGGGGGAGGGAGGGCACCGGAGGGAAGTGGGGCTTCCAGGGGGAGGAGAGCTGTGAAGTCAACTCGTTCGGTCATCCAATCAGAGAAGCCATCACCTGGGGGTTGAAGAAGGGACAGAAAGTTCCCTGAGCTCTACTGGGTACTCACAGGTATGTGTGTGTGTATGTATATGTGTGTGTGTGACTTATTTGTTCAGATCATTCAGGGAAACAACTAACCAGTCAGTTAAGTGTTTTCTTCTTTTTTCTTTTTTTGATGGGTCCTGGGGCTGGAACTAGGTCCTGGAACTAGGTGCTGTCTTTGAGCTTCTTTTGCTCAAGGCTATTGTGCTATCATTTGAACCACAGCTTCACTTTTTTTTTAGTCAGTCACGGGGCTTGAACTTGGACATGGCACTGGCCCTGAGCTCTTTTTGCTCAAGGTTAAGGCTCTACCCCTTTGAGCCATAGTGTCACTTCTGGTTTTCTGGTGGTTAATTAGAGATGTGTCTCATGGACTTTCCTGCTCAGGCTGGCATCAAACTAATCTCAGATCTCAGCATTCTTAGTAGCTTGAATTAGAGGGCTGAGCCACCAGTGCCCAGCCTCAGATCCCTTGAGTAACTAGGACTACAGGTGTGAGCCAGTGGAGTTCCAGCTCAGTTAAGTTTTCTACTTAGAAATCATCTTCTGTCTCTTGCCAGTCTCCCCACTACCATGTGAGTTCCAGGGGACAAGAATCAGGTTACTTTTATCCCTAGATGTGTCCCCAGTATCTAAATTAGTGCTTTGGCACATTTTTAGACTTAAATATTTACCAAATGAAGGAGTAAATAAACGAGCTCTTTCCCTGTCCCTAGCCCCCCCCCCACTTTACCCCATATCCATTCTCCACTTGCCTTACCTGCCAGGGGCTCTCCCCCCCCTGGAAGCCCGCCCTCCAGGGCTCCCCCAAGGACCTCATAGGGAGCCAGGGGGGCAGGGGCCAGGGGGAGTTTCCCATAGTCTACAAGCCAGCCCAGCCCGCTAGCTGGGAGCAGGGCCCTGTCCAGCTCCAGCCCCAGGGTTGCCAGGAGTGACATGGCCGTGGCACAGGCGTCGGACACCGATGGCGATGAGGGCTGTGCCAACTGGAAGGTGGCTCTGACGGTTGCTCAATTGGGTGAGGACGGGCACCAGGGTAAAAGTGGAGGACCTGCATGAGTGAGACAAGAGTGGGTGGGGTCAGAGGCCAGCCTCACCCACCAGCAAGGAACTGGGAAAGCCGGCCACGCCCAATGCCTGTTAGTGGTGGTGAGGTCTTCCCATCCCTCCAATCAAGGCTTGAGACCAGGCCTTGTCTTCTCAGAATTCTTCTTTCCCCAAAATTTTAAGCCCCAATCACTCCCAAGGGAATTCGCTTTTATTAGAGAACCCACCCCTAACCCCTACCTTGTCACCTGACAAACAAATCTAAACGTCTCCCAGGGGAAATAACTTAAGCCCCGCCCACCCCCTTCCTAATACTCCTCTGGGGAAAAAAATAATTTCAAATTCCCAGGGGAATTTTCTGCAAGCTCCCCCCCACTCCTCCTTCGTTAGGCGCCATTCCTTCCCTGGGATTCAAGCCAAACTAGTGCCCGTGGGAACTCCCCCACACTCAGGCTCTCTCCCAATGTCATCCACGCAAATCCTGCTTTTCCCTTTAAATCGTTACAATGATCAGATTGTCAGTCTCTCTCCAAGCCCCGCCCCCACAGCCTAGCCCCGCCCTCAGCCTCCCCAGAGGCCCCGCCTCTTTCTCCCGATGAGCCGCGGGCTCCCCCTAGGCTGTCCTCGTCCCCGGCTCCGGTTTATGGAAGCCCCGCCTTCTGCTGTCAATCTAAATTAATCCCTGCCCACATAAGTGGCCGAACGAAATGGAGCTAGACTCTGGCGCGTCAGCAAGCCCCAGCTTTGGTCGGCAGGGCCCGGCGGAGAACGCCTTCCCAGCCCCCAGCCTTCGGTGCGGCAACCTCGGAGAGCGCCAAAGCGCATGGCTCCAACTGTGGGGCCGATCATTGTTCCCCAGCTGCCACTCTCTAGGGGATTACTGCGCAAGTGCAACCCGACACGGCCCGCCCTTCCTACGGAACAGGGCGGGATTAATGCGCAAGGAGCAGCAGCTCGCGGGCCACGTGTCCAGGCTAGTGCGCATGCGCAGTAACACGAGGGTGGCCTTTAAACAGCAACACTCCGGGAAAAACTTCCTGGCTCTCCCCTCTACCGCCTTCCCCGCCTCCTTCTCTTAGGCAGAGTGCGCATGCTCAGTAGCGTGCTGAGGACCCACTTACCCCCTTCTGCGCCTGCGCGACCGTGATTCTCCGCTCGCGTTCTCCCCCCCCCCCCGCCCTCCCCGGCTTGGCGGTGCAGGCCGCGAGCTGCGAAAGGGCGGGAAAGGCGGTTGGAGAGGGAGGGGCGAGCGGTTACTTACTCCATGGCTGCCGAAAAGAGAGGCGGCGGCGGCGGCCTCGGCTGAAGGGAGAAGGCGGGAGCGGTGAGCGCAGGCTCGGTGAGCGCGGGCACGGGTCCGGGGCACGACGGGGTCGCGTTTACAGCGCCATGGCGGGGGCTGCGCGGGCGGCGGCGGCGTGGCGGCGGGACAAGTCGTGGTCTGAGGACAGGGAATGAGGCGGCCCCGGGGACCGGGGACAGATATACTCGGGGCGGCGCGGCCCGCCCGGATCCTTCCGCGCCCCGCCCCGCCTCTGCGCGGCTTCCCCCGGGAGGCCGCCCCGCACCCTCAGGATGGCGGGGGCCGAGCCCCTGCTAACGGCCTCTGGGGTTCGCCCCTGGCCCCCCATCTGGCCATCTCGCCTCTGGGGCCCGGTTCCGGGGCCCGGCGCGTCCGCTCTGATGAGGCTGGGGGATCCGACCCCATCCTCCCCTCTGACCCACGGCAGCTTCTTCTCTTCTCTCTCTGGCTCGCGAACTTCCTTCCAGCTCCGCTTTGGACTCCTCCATATGTCCCCCGCCGACCAAGCACCCCAGGAAACCCGCGTGGGTTAGGCGGACGTGAAGTCACACCCATGCCGCGCCGCCTTCAAACCCGAGGACTGGCCTGGGCCCTCGGTTTGGTATTCGTAAAAGGAGAAAAATCTTCCGTGATGCATGCCCAGAGTCAGCCCAGGCCACATGGCCAGTTCCAGTCCAGCTTGGGTTAGACTAAAAAATGAAAAAAGGAAAAAAAAACTAGACTAGGAAGCCCTGAGCTTAGAACTCCTAAAACCCTTTTTTAAAAGTTAGTTTTAATTTTTTAATTTTGTTTGGCAGAACTGGGGATTGAACCTAGGGCCACACGTGCTACTCAAATACTCTAACACATTCCCACCCCTTTTGATTGTATTGACTCCCTTCCCCCCCCCCACCCCTTTGGCCAGTCTTGGGGCTTGAACTCAGGGGATGGGCACTGTCTTTTGCTCCTTCTGATCAAGGCTAGCACTCTACCACTTGCGCCACAGCACCACTTCTGGCTTTCTTTGTGTATGTGGTGCTGAGGAATCACACCCAGGCTTTCATGCATGCTAGGCAAGCACTCTACCACTAAGCCACATTCTGGGCCCTGTATTAACCTCCCCCTCCCCGCGTCGTGGGGCTTGAACTCTGAGCCTGGGCACTGTCCCTGAGCTCTTCTCTTCTGATGGTTAATTGGAGATAAGAGTCTCATGGACTTTCCTGCCCTGGCTGGCTTTGAACCGCAATCCTTAGCTCTCAGCCTCCTGAGTAGCTAGGATTACAGGTGTGAGCCACCAGCTCCCAGCTGTATTGACTTGTTTTTGGTCAGTTTTGGGGCCTGAACTCTGGGCCTGGGTGCTGTCCCTCAGCTCTTCAGCTCAAGGCTAGCACTCTACCACTTGAGCCACAGTGCCACTTGCGTTTTTTTCTGCTTATGTGCTGCTGAGGAATCAAACCCAGGGCCTCATGAATGCAAGGCAAGCACTCTACCACTGAGCCACCTTGCCAGCCCTGTATTGACTTTTTGAGATAGGGTTCTAGGTAGGGTGGCTGGGATTATAGGTGTGCATCTAGGTAGGGTGGCTGGGATATCTGGCCACCACTGGATATCTGTTAGGGAGAGGGAGCTTGGTTGCACTCCGCTTATAGCCCTCCACCAGCCTGGTGGCATATTTTTCTTCTGTGGTTACCCCTCCCTTCCCTCACTCTGCCCCCATTCCTATCAGGTCATCCCATATGGGAGTTTTCTCATGGCAGTTAAGAGACCTGAGTCAAGATCCAGAGAAGGCAGGGGTCTTGAGAGTTACATGCAGGCTTCTTCAGCCCCCTTCCCTGTCCCATATAGGAAGTCCTTGGGATCTGACTACCTTCCCATAGAATACTTCCTATCCATTCCATTGAACATTTGCACTCTGTTGCCTTTGTTGATAGGTGCTATATTTATATAAGCAGTATAGACAAAACAAAATTTAAAAGCAGCCAGGCACCCGTGGCTCATGCCTGTAATCCTAGCTACTCAGGAGGCTGAGATCTGAGGATCACAGTTCACAGCCAGCCTGGGCAGGAAGGTCCCTGAGACTCTTTATCTCCAATGAACCACCAGAAAACCAGAAGTGGAGCTGGGGCTCAAGTGGTAGAGTGTAACCTTGAGCTGAAGAGCTGAGGGACAGGGCTCAGGCCCAGAGTTTAAGCCCCATGACCGACCAAAAAAAAAAAAGCACATTCTGGAGCCAAATTATTTGGGTTCAGACTGCAACTGCACCCTGTATGACCCTGGCATGACTTCCTTGTGCCTCAGTTTCCCATGTGGACATTCATAGTGTGCCTGGTATACAGTAGTACTGCATAAGGGTTCTTACTAGTATTGACATAAATATGTTCTGACTCCATTGTTGAGCTGTAAGTGCTATAAAACTGCTCTTCCACATTTTCAGGAGACATAGGGACCCACTTCCACTCAGTAGAGGAGGACCTGGAAGGTTGAGTGGGGTTGGCGCTAGGCTACAGGCCTGCTCTGGGCAGTGAGCATGCACAATTCTTCAGAATCTGCCTCTGAAAAATGTCCTGGGGGTTGCTTGTTTTTGAGATAGGGGTATCATTCTGCTGCCAAGGTTGGTGGTCTCAGTTGAACTTCTTCAGACTTCCCAAGTAGCTGGGACTACAGGTAACAACATCCCTCATTTAGCCTGCTGCCCTTTGCTGGGGATGGAGCCCAGGGCTCAGGCATGCTAGGCAAGCATTCTACCACTGATATACATCCTAAGCCAGCATGTATTTTTAGATTTTTTTTTTTTTTTTTTTTGGTCCGGTCGTGGGGCCTCTCTGTCCCTCAGCTCTTCAGCTCAAGGCTAGCGCCTACCACTTGAGCCACAGCGCCACTTCCAGCTTTTTCTGCTTATGTGGTGCTGAGGAATCGAACCCAGGGCCTCATGCATGCAAGGCAAGCACTCTGCCACTGAACCACCTTCCCAGCCCAGATATTTTTTTTGTAGACAGGACTTCAGTGGCTTCAGTGGTAACAGCACTAGCAAGCGGGAGGTTTTGAGTTCAAGTCTCAAATGCCAAAAGAAATTTTAAAAATACTACATTTACAGGAAGATATGGTGAAATTTCTTTTTTCTGTCTTTTTTTTTTTTTTTGGGTCCAGTCGTGGGGCCTGAACTCTGGGCCTGGGCTCTGTCCCTCAGCTCTTCAGCTCAAGGCTAGCGCCTACCACTTGAGCCACAGCGCCACTTTTTTCTTTTTGCTTATGTGGTGCTGAGGAATCGAACCCAGGGCCTCAGGCATGCAAGGCAAGCGCTCTACCACTGAGCCACCTTCCCAACCCATTTCTTTTTTCTTTATTTCTTTTTCTTTTTTGGCAGCCATAGGGCTTGAACTCTAGGCCTGGGGCACTGTCTTTGAGCTCTTCTGCTCAAGGCTAGCGCTCTACCACTTGAGTCCCAGCACCACTTCCAGGGCAGAGTTTCTGTCTGCCCTTCACCCTTGCTTTCCTATGGTTAGTATCTTGGACTGCTCTGGGGCCTTTGTCCCAACCAAGGAAGCTGCTGACTGAATTTCGCACTTGTGATTTCACTAGTTATCAAAATGCCCATTCTCCGTCTCAGCAACCACCTAGGACACCACACTGGTCAGCCATGTGTCTCCTTAACTGTGACTGCCTTGAGGCCCCTTTCTCTCATGACCTTGACGGTCCTGATGAATTCTGGATGAGTGTTTGTGAAATATTTTTCAGTTTGGTTTTGTCTCAGACTTGGGTTACATTTTTTCCCCTTTTTTTTTTTTTTTTTACCTAGTACTGGAGCTCAGAGTCTCATGCTTGCTCAGTTTGCTTGCATGGATAGCACTCAACCACTTTGAGCCATCCCTCTGGCTTAGCCTTTTGCTTGTTATTTTTCTGCCTGGCCTGGCTTCTGTATCTCAGCCCCTTGAACACTTATGAGCCACTGCACCTGGCTCTTGGTTTTTTGTTTTTTTTTTGTCCTGGGGCTTGAACTCTGGGCCTGGGCGCTGTCCCTCGGCTCAAGGCTCAAGGCTAGTGCTCTACCACTTGAGCCACAGAGCCACTTCCAGCTTTTTCTGAGTGGTTTATTGGAAATAAGAGTCTCAAGGACTTTTTGGCTCCGGCTGGCTTTGAACCTCATGTCTAACTGGAATGAATTTGTATAGGAGAATGCTGTTGCATGCAGCATATGCTGAATGAGAAGACAGTGGTGGGCCCCTCGCTCCCCGTGTCAGCTCTTGGACCTTTTGCTCTCTTTAGCTGTTGGGTCCCACTCAGTGCTGCTGAGTACGTGCTGGTCTACACACTTAAGCTACTCTTCCCAGCAGCTTCCAGATATGACGGTGAGGCATCCATGGCTGTCTGCCACTCAGGTCTTGGCACCCTGAGCCGTAGCCAGTGCCCAGTCCTGATCCAGCATTCAAATGCCGCAGTCTGACCTCTGCCTCTAGATTGTAAGTGCTGTGGCCTCTTCAGTCAGCGGGAGGCTGGGGGGGAGGGTGTTGGGGGAACTCTTTTACAGTGCGGAGGGACTTGGCTTGGGGAGTGAGGCGGCAGTTGCAAGCAGGTTGCATCACCCCTGGTTGTCTGATGGGGAGGGAAATGAAGGAATTCTTTGGAGACCTCCATTGCCTGGCAACACATGAGTAGCAGAGCCCTGGATGAGAGGCTCCAGCACAGGAAGGAGGTAGGGTATGGGGGGAGCACCAAGAAGGAAGGAAAGACGCCAAACACATTGTGCAGGACCTTAAAAGTCTGGGGCATTATGCCTAAAAAGGGGCCTCAGCTTGGCCTGCAGGAGACAAGACGGAGACCATACAGGAGTTGCATGGAAACACTGCTCAACAGGAAGGGCACAGACTTGACACGGTGGGGTGCCTTCAAGCCTGGACCTTTACCTCAGTCTTGCTCCTATTGATCAGTTGCCAAATTCTGTTGGCTCCTGACCTACTGCTCGCCATCCATCTCCCTCTGCCCTAGAGGATGCCCCTCACCTATTTCCCAATCCAGGCAGAACCCAGCATGATGGAAAATCGTACAGTTTTGCATCAGATTCTGGGCCCTGCCTCTCTCCCCTCCCCCCTGCATGGTCCTAGCCAGGGTGGATACAGGAAAGGGCCATGGTTCTTTCTGCAGAAACAGATGTCTGTACGTGACTGTTTTCATGAGCACATAGGAGACAAAGGTGAGGGCCTTCCTGGGTCCCAGAACTGTCTGAGCACCGCCCCCGCCCCCTTTGTTCTGTAGGTGTTAGCAGGGGTGGAGGAATTTGGCACCTGGTCCTGAGCAGCACTGAGAAGATAACTGGGTCACGAGGCTGGGGGGGGGAGTGAGCAGAAGTTTGAAGGTGGGTGTCCTGGCAAACAAGAGCAGGAAGGCCAAGGCCAGCTCTGCTGGGGAAAGGGCAGTGTGGGGAGGGGGGCTGGGCAGGTCAAGCACAGAATGCCACGTGTCCCAGGGGCTCAGAGTCCTCCAGGGCCATCTTGTCCCCCTGGGCGGAAGTACTTGCAGCCTCAGAGCTGCTCCTGTGTGTCACCTTCCCTGCTAGCGTCCTCGCATCACTCATCCCTGCTTCCCTCTGCACAGCCCTGCTTCCCTGACCTCACTCTGCCTCTTCTGAAGGCCCTGCGGTTGCATTTAAGGGCCACTCTCAATCTGGAAGAATGTCTGCTTCGGAAGATGTTTAATGTGCCTACAGATACCATTTTTTGCCACATAGGGTGCATTGGTGCTGCAGACTAGTGTGTGACAGCTCTGGGTGGCCATTTTTCAGCCTTCCACATTTCTTTCAGATCCTTGCGCAAATTACAGGGCTGCTGATGGGTATTCCTCACATGCCACCAGGGACTGGACACATCCCTGAAAGGACAGGGTGATGCGTGTGTGTGTGTGTGTGTGTGTGTGTGTGTGTGTGTGTCAGTTGGAGCGCTGTCCCTCAGCTCCTCAGTTCAAGGAGAGCGTTGTACCACTTGAGCCACAGTGCCACTTCCGGCTTTTTTTCTGCTTATGTGGTGCAGAGGAATCGAACCCAGGGCCTCAGGCATGCCAGGCAAGCACTCTACCACTGAGACACCTTCCCAGCCCCCAGGTGACATGATGGACAACGTAGTGTCCTCTGGCCCAGGTTGCTGTCTCTTAACACCATGTGTGCCTTCCCCACACGCTATTTTCCTGAGCAGGAAAACAGCGCCAGAAGGAGTAGTAGGCCCTCCAGGAAGACACAGGCACTTCTCCCGGGGAGCCTGTCATGCTGGGCAGTGGTGCCAGCCTGGCAGTGCAGAGCTGCTGGCTTTACAGGGTGAGTGGAAATCCATTCTTTTCTATGAGGCTCAAGTTTTGAAAATCAGTGAGTACCTCACAAATTTGGAAACACCCCCAATGAAGCCTGAATGTATCTAGGACTAGGGCTGTGGGTCCACAGGACATTTCTTAAATCTGTGGTGCTCTCATGACCATGCCAGAGAGCACGTGGTTTCCCTGTGCAGCCCAAGCTGGTCCTGAACTCATAATTTTCCTGCCTCAGCTTCCCAAATGCTGGGATTGCAGGAATGTGCCTCCAGCCCAGCCTACCAGGTACACAAGGGCACAGGAGAGGAGCTGAATCCAGCTTGTCCTCCTGGGCTCCTTAATGCCCCCTCAGCAGGCGTGTGGGCACTGCCCTGTGGAGAGTGATAGGGGCCCATGGCTGTGAGAGCACTAAGCTTCAACTCTTGAGATGTGAGTCCTTTGCCACTTCCTTGACCTTGCTGTCTACCCCACCACAGAGCAGGAACTATGGGAACAGAGCTGGGGCAAGGGAGGGAGGGACAGAGGGGTGCCTTCTGTCTTCTATGCATGGTCTGCTCCACGGGGCATGATGATGATTTGGATTCAAGAGGGAAAAATTCTGGTCTTAGAAGGTCATGGGCATGGCCTAGGTGCTGAACATGGTGGATGGTGGTGGCAGGGAGTGAAGAAAGGTCACATCAAAGAGCCTCGGGAGTGTTAGACGCTTGGCTGGCAGCCTGGGCCAGAGTCCTGTGTGGCTTTGGACAAGTTACATAAGTTCCCTTGACTTGAGTAAACTCGTCTGTAAACCGGGGGGACTGTTATTAGATCCCCTCTTAGGAAATTGCTGGGGAAAGTGATTCCGGACAGGTGAAGCTCAGAAAGCAGGGCCTGGCATGTGTCGTGCAACATGGTAACTGCCAGGCCAGGTATGGCTGTGGGGTGATGCTTTCTCCCTCTCCCTGTGGCTGCTCCCACTTGGTTCCCAAAGAAGCCTCCACCACAGCCCAGTGTGGGCACCCACCCCCACCCTGCAACATCACTGCCTCCCCTCCCCCTCCCCCAAGCCCTTGTTGACAGTGGAGAGGCCGGGAGGGAGCGATGGTGTACAGCTCTCCATCCTACTCAGACACCTGCTGCCCGCCTGGGGCCCAGGGCCTTCCTTGTACGCAGCTGTCCTGCCTGTGGAGCCCCGTGACCTGCACCAGAGGCCTGAACATGTCACTCCTTTCCTTCAGCCCATCATCAGCCACCATGACCAGTTCTCCCTCTCCCCCCTCCAAGGCGTGGTCCTGTCTTCTCTCAGCTTGGTCCCTACCTAGCACAGCACCATAGTCAGTTGGCTGGCTAGTTTAATATCTCAGTCATATCCGTTTACCAAAGTGGACATCCAGAGTTATGCAGCCACTGCCAGTGTCAGAATATTTTCTTTTCTTTTCTTTTTTTTTTCAGTGTCAGAATATTTTCATCTTTCTCCCCCATACCTCCCTGACCTCTTGGCCATTGTCTCTCGTTTCCTGTCTGGTATCCTGTCTTGGAGTTGCACTCCGCAGAGGCATGAGTAGTAGGCTGTTCTGCGCATGGCTTCACTCAGCTTTGTCTTTGCACATATGCCAGTGCTTTGTGTCTTATGGAAGTCGGATTGCACTTACCTCTTCATGGGCTTCCACCACTGCACATTTGGATTGTTGCTCTTAGGAACAATGTTGCTGTCCTGTGAACATGCATGTGTAAGCTTTTGTGCTAGCAGATATTTTGGGTACTTGGGTTCTCTTGGGTAGCTCTTAGTGCTTTACGGCGTCACAGGGCAGCTTGGAGCCTGACTTTCCAAAGTGGATGAACTGTGTGTGTCCCAACCCCAAGCTCTAGCTTCTCCATACCTCACCAGTACCTGCCCATTTCTGTGTGTGTGTGTGTGTGTGTGTGTGTATGCATGCATGCATGCACGCACACGTATGCACCAGTGCTAGAATGTGAACTCAAGTGCATGCTTTTGCTTTTTTTTTTCCTGTTCACATCTGGTGCTTTACACTTGAGCCATGCCTTCACTTGTAGTTTTTTGCTGGTTAGGTGGAGATGTCTCACAGACTTTTATGTCCAGACTTGTATGTCCAGACTTGTCTCAAATCATGATCCTCAGATCTCTGCTTGCTGAGTAGCTAGGATTATAGGCTTGAGCCACAAGCATGATATGCATGTGCTTTGTTTGGATCACATTGAAATATAGCAAGACCATAGAACCTCCTACCCTCTGCCGTTTAGCAAAGAGGGGATGGTTTTTTCAATGCAAGAAAGAAAAAGTTCTTTTGTTTTGTTTTTTAATAAAGTAAGGGTGTTGGGTGCCAGAAGAGTCCTCAGATCTGTTCCAGTCTTCTTTTACGTTATGTTAAGAGAAGTGGTTTAGAATCTTCCTTGGGAGCAAGACATGGTGGCATATATGCCTTGTAGCCTCAGCTACTTCGAGGCTGAGTGGCAGGAGGATTACCCAGGGGGAAAAGCTGCTGTTTGTCCCTTACCTGAGCTCCTGGGTGTGGCCGGGCCTCTGGAGTGCAGAAGAGAAGGTAATTGCTCATTAGTTGTGAGTTGATTTCTTGTTGATTTCTTTCCAAGGAAAGAAGGAAGAAGAGGGGGAGGTTGAGAACTTAAGTAAGGATCCAGGAGTCACTTAGGAGTCATGCTGTGGGAAGGGGGCAGCAGCAGGGGTTGGAATCTCTGAAAGCCTTGCTTTCCCCATATACCTGCTTAAAGTAATTTCTAAGATCCAGTGAAATGCCAAAAGAAAGGTACAGAGCTTCACATGTGCCACCTCTTCTGTATACACAACACAAGATGCATAAGTGACTGTGCTCAGGGAGCCTCTGGGAACAGCCTGTCTCCCAGGACAAGAACTGGTGGCGAGGGATGGGGACCATACTGTGCCTTTTGTCCTTTTCAGTGGAGAACTGTGTGCAAATGGCGTCTGCGCAGGCAGCCACACTTCCTGCCTGCCACTGGGCCTGGGAGGAAGGATGGCCTTATGAAGCCCTGAGGAGGCAGTGGCACCCCTCCCTGTCCCTTTGGGTATTCATCCAGGAGGTGAGAGAGGGCCTGTGTTCCTCACATATGGGGCCCACAGTCTCTCTGTGCTGCAGATTTACTTGGAAAAGCAGCTCTGTGCCTGTGTGTGGCTTCTTGTAAATCTGGGATGAGGTGGGGTCCCTCAGGTGGGTAGCTGTGTAAGAACTGAGCAGAACAGCCCATGCCACCACCAGTGGCACCCTGTGGAGGACCTGCTACCCTGTTCTGTCTGCCCCACTCTTTGGGGCCATACTGCCTGCCTCTTCCAGGGGCACCGGCCCTCCTACCTCACCTGAGGGCTGCCAGACATGGTACTTGTGTGTGTGCCTGTGTGCGCCGGTACTGGGTCTTGAACTCAAAAGACCTGAAGTTGTTGTTTTGGTCCGGTTGTAGGGCACTGTCCCTCAGCTCTTCGGCTCAGGGCTAGCGCTCTACCACTTGAGCCACAGTGCCACTCACTTCTAGCTTTTTAATTTTTGCTTATGTGGTGCTGAGGAATCGAACCCAGGGCCTCATGCATGCAAGGCAAGCGCTCTACCACTGAGCCACCTTCCCAGCCCCAGACCTCAAGTTTTCCCTTGGCTTTTTCCACTCCATAGCTGACTCTACCACTTAGGCCATGCCTCCAATTCTGGAGAAAAGACTTAAGTCATTTTTTTTTTCTTCCTGGGCTGGCTTTAAGCTGTGACTCAGATCTCAGCCTCCTGAGTAGCTAAGATTACAAGCATGAGCCACCAGTGCCCAGCCTTGATTTCCAGTCCTGAAGGCCATCCCTGAGCCGACCTGTTTCCTAGCTTTGGAGCTTTTCTTTGGCATGAGGGAAAGAGGGAAACTGACCCAAAGGATGTTTAAGGTAGTTTGGAGTTGGAACAAGATGTTTGACAGGGCAGAAGGAGGGTAAGAGAGAGAAGTGGGGCCCAGGAGAGGAGCGAGTGGTTGAACCCAGGAGGGGAATCAGATTCCCCTGAGTGCAGCCTACTGGTTTCTGGTGTCCCTCTTTCCTCTCTCATCTCTGCTCTCACTCTTGGCAGTTTTCACTCTTCAGGCCCTATAGCTCTTAGTTATACAAAAGGGTTTCCTTGTGATATTCCTATATGTGTGTGCAGTGTGTCCCCACCAAACTCACCTCCATCTGTCTCCCTTGCCTCCTTTCAAATATTGTCAGCAGGGCTGGGAAGGTAGCTCAGTGGTAGAGTGCTTGCCTTGCATGCATGAGGCTCTGGGTTCCATTCCTCAGCACCACATAAGCAGAAAAAGCCGGAAGTGGTGCTATGGTTTAAGTGGTAGAGCGCTACCCTTTTGCTGAAGAGCTGAGGGACAGCGCCCAAGCAGAGTTCAGGCCCCACGACCGACCCCCCCCTCCAAAAAAAATCAAATATTATCAGCAGGTTCCTATTGTTCTGTTCCTATATGTGCAAATAAACTACTGTGCCCATACTCATCCTCAGTGATCTCTCCTCAGCAGCCTGTCTTAATTTACTGGGCTCTTTTAGGTATATAAATTGTACCAAGAGGGCTGGGAAGGTGGCTCAGTGGTAGAGCGCTTGCCTTGCATGCATGAGGCCCTGGGTTCGATTCCTCAGCACCACATAAGCAAAAAGAAAAAAGCCGGAAGTGGTGCTGTGGTTCAAGTGGTAGAGCGCTAGCCTTGAGCTGAAGAGCTGAGGGACAGTGCCCAGGCCCAGAGTTCAGGCCCCATGACCGGAAACCCCGCCCCCCCAAACAAAAAATTGTACCAAGGGGTTTCTTTGTGGTATTTCAGGCATGTGTATAAGCATTGATGAGAATGACCCTCTCTGGTGCTAGGGATGGAGTATGCCAGGCACACGCTGCTCTCCTGAGCCCCACCTTTCCTTGCCTGGGCTGGCCTTCAGCTTGCCATCTTCCTACCTCCAGCTTGGAATACTCCTGCCTTCACTTCCTGATCCTCCTGCTCTCCCTTCTGAGTAGCTGGGATTGTAGGCATGAGCTACCACCCCTGCCCTCTCCCTAGAGTGTTCAAATAGCTAATTCCATGGGGCCAGAGGGGTGTGTGACTTGCAGAGCCTCGGCCCTGTCCTTCCTAGGCCCACTGGCTCTGCAGTCATAGTGCCACCAGGTGGTGGCCGACCGCACACCAGCAGAATGTGGCTTATGAGCAGTTAACCCCTTCACTTTCCAAATGCTGTCCAGAATTCAGATCATCTCAGCTTCGCACTCTTGATTTCAGGTGGGGAAACTGAGGCATGGGGTTTTTTTTTTTTTAGCCATCTTAGATTCCAGGGCTAGAAGTAGAGGTGCTGGGCCACTTGTACCACAGGCTGGACCTTGCTCAGCACTAACATAGGGAAGAAGATCACACTGCAGGTGCTGGGCTGTGTAGAGTGAAGTTTAGAGTACTGTTTCTGTGAATTCCAGTTCCTTTCTGACCAGAGTGATGCTGAGAATCCTAAGGAAGGCAGGGGCTGTCTATAGTGCTAAGCCAGTCCATAGATCAGTATTGGCACCCACAGTCATAGTTTCAGGTACGAGATAAACCAGGAGTGTCTTACCTGGGCCTGGCGGTCCCCTCAGGAGCTGGGTTATCACCAGATTTGCTTTAAGGTGTGCAGGGTCAGGATAGCCTGGATACCTGGCTAACCCTTTACTGTGTGCTACCTCAAACCCCTTTGCACCCAGACACTCATGGTGCTTCAGCCTCTTTCTTCACCTGCGGCCCTCCTCCACTAGACACTTCTCCATTCCCATCCCCTGGCTCACCCTGACACTCCTGTTCTCTTTACCACCCAGCTTCTCCCTGTTGACATGGCTTCTGCTCTGAGCCTGCCCGCCTGTGGCCTGCTCCTGAGCTCAGAGAACCATCCTTGCTCAGAAGACTTACCCATGGTGTATCTTTGGGGGTGCATGCTAATCACAGTGCCTGGAACAGGCTGAGGTGTTACAGGCAGTGTCTGTGCTGACAGCGTGTAGTCAGCCAGCCGGGCCCCCGTGTGAGGCAGCTTCTCCTGTGTGATTTAAATAGTGTGCAAAGAGCTTTTTATAAGTGCTCTTCTGCATATTTTTAGCTGCAAGTTACTAATAGTGGAAGCCCTGGAGCTAGGTTGAGTTCGTGATGCGTAGGTGTAGCTGTTCCACGGTATAACCAGCCTGGCTCCAGGTGTTTCCACTGTGTCTGTCACACAAGAGTGGGTGTGAGCGCAGGGCAGGACCCTGTGTTTCCATGCTCCAAGCGACTGCTTTGCTGGGGCACTGTTGTGTGTATTGGGGCGCTCTCAGGAAAACTGGCAAGGGAGGAGGACTGGAGCCTGAACTGGGCCAGGCCCTTGGGTTTTCAGCTGTGGACTTGTTTATTCTTTTTTTGGGGGGGGGGTGTCCGGTCATGGGGCCTGAACGCTGAGCCTGGGTGCTGTCCCTCAGCTCTTCAGCTCAAGGCTAGCGCTTTACCACTTTGAGCCACAGCGCCACTTCTGGCTTTTTTCTTTTTTGCTTATGTGGTGCTGAGGAATCGAACCCAGGGCCTCATGCATACAAGGCAAGTGCTCTACCACTAAGCCACCTTCCCAGCCCCCCCTTGTTTATTCTACACAGGGGTAGAGACTGTACTTATAATAGTTTTGAGGCATGGAGTGCTCTGGACTAACTTGCCCAAAGACCCAGAGTGGCAGAACTGAAGGTCTTTCCATGGTGTGAGGAGTGGCTTTGTCCCTGATGAGTAGCTTTGGGCTACACCGCCTGGCTGTTTAAGGGACAGGAAGATGGTGAGGGCTCCGTGTGAGCCCCCCAAGTTCAGGGCTGTGGACCATGCAGTGGAGTACAATAGAAGATTTACAGCAGGGGACCACGGTCTGGTCCCCACCTGAGAGAGGGGCAAAGATGGAGTGTCATGCAGTGCTGGCCATATGGTTCTTAAGAATGGGTTAGCTGCCCAGAAGTGTCTATATTAGAATTCCCATGAAGAACCGAGAATGGAAGAGAGCTGACTGAATGAATTAACACTAAATTTGAGGTCAACCACATACCACATCCGGTCTTAATCTCATACCCCTTGCCTCCTTTGTGTGTATGGGGGACAAGGGAAGGGCTGTTTGGAGGCTTGAATGTGTTCTTGCTTAGCTTTTTAGCTTATGGCTGGTGTCTACCACTTGATTCACACCTCTAGTTCCAGTTCTTTACTGGTTGATGTTGAGCCCCTCATTTATCTGCCCAGGCTGGCGTTGAGCTATGCGCCTTAGATCTCAGCTTCCTGATTGCCTAATTATAATAAGCATGGTTGTGAGCCACTAGTGCCTGGCTTCTTCTTTTTTTTTTTTTTTTGCCAGTGTCTTAACTATGTGGTTTAGGCTAGCCTCAACTTTAAAATCTTCCTGCCTTCATGTTCCCAGTACTAGGATTACAGAGGTGTGCAACCTCTCCTAATCCCAGCTCGCAGATCTGCCAGGCAGTTTCTACTTCATGCCTCAGTTCCTCACAGATCACCATAGATTTAGTGGCATAAGACAACACAAGATCCTCCTCCTCTTCTAGGAGTTTGAAGTTAGGGTACTCTCACGGCTCCAACATCTGCAGACCCCAGGGAGGATTGCTACCCTTTCTTTCCAACCTTGTACTTTCCAGCTTCCTTAGCTTATGGCCCCTTCTTCCAGCCTCATCCTTGATGTGTCGATCCCTTACCCCAGTTGTCACATAGCCTCTGCCTTAGTCACTTCTGCAAAGTCCCTTCTACCATATAAGGTCACAGATGCCTGGGTCAGGGATTGGGTCATGGGTGTGGTTGGGGGTGCTACACTGCATCCTGTGCTGACTCCACTGGAAATTAGGACTGTCTATTCCTGCCACGGCATGGCTACTGGTTGGGGCCAGGTGACACAGAGCTCCCTCCAACAAGCTATGGTCAAACCTGGCCCTGGGTACCATCCCCAGCCAGCCTAGAAGCCTTGCTCAGCTCATAACTTGTAAATCTCTCGCACTGTCTAAGCCGTCTGTGTAGCCCAGGCTGGTGTCACAGGCCTGCTGTTTAGCGCCAGGGAGACAGAGGGAGGATGATCAGAGTGTTAGCCTGGCTCTATAGCAAGACTGTGAATGGAAGGGATCGGCCTGACACCTCGTATGGCCATAGCTGAGTGCTTTGTGCTGTGAGGCCCTCAGTCCTTCGGAATGGCATGGTATCAGTGCATCTTCCACATCTGTCAGGACCTGGGAAGTGCTGTGCCACGTGAGGCTGGCTGGCTTGTGGATGGGACCAGTGCCTGGCAGTGGCGGCAGGCCACAGCCAGGCTCAGCTCCTAGCTCAGCACTTGCTAGCTTGTGACCCTGGGCACTGAAAGAGTCTCACCCTTCATTTTGCCCAGCCTAGTGCTGTCTCCCCTTCCTTGCTTGGTGGCTTCAACTTCCCAGGTGTGCCATGGCATGCCTTGGGCTCATTGCAGAGTACAGGCAGCCAGTGGGCTGAAGTTGAATGGAGATGGGAAGAAGGCCAGGGAAAGGGCCAGGTGTTTCCTGTCTTCTGGCTCCATTTCTGCCACTTCTGCTTATCCTCAAGCCAGTTGCTATAGCCAGGGGCATCTAGTGCCCTGACTGAGCACCAGGGTTTCCATGCCCACCCACACTCTCCATTCCGGAAGTGCTGAGGCAGTGTGCCTGCCCCACAGCCTGGATTGGTTTCCGGGGCCCATCTTGTTGTGCCAAGTCCAGCCTGGTAAGCCATCTGGCAGCAGGCAGCAGGCTGGTTCCCGTGCACACAAAGTGGGTCCTGGGGAGCAAGTTTCTGGGGGTATTTGGTGTCCTAGCCCCACACACTGCCCATGCCTCCATCAGGCATCCCCGGACTAAGACTGGTCCAGGCTGTGTCCTGCCTTCTTCCTGGCAGTGGGAAGTTCCCACTGTACCAACCTCAGTGACCTAGCCAGAGCTCCCAGCTCCCAGTGCCCAGCCTTGGGTGTAGCATGGGCTGGGGCTTCCAGAATCTTCTTTGCTCATTGGGCAGAGCACAGTTCAGGTTATGAAGAAGGATGGGTGCTGCTGTTCTAATGCAAACCCACACCGCGCATGCTCCATCAGGCTTCTGCCTTGCCTTCCAAAACTGATCATGTCCCTTCCTCTGCTTTAAAAATCTTCCCAAGGTTGCAGACGCCGAAGGATTGGCTTGGGAGCTCCGGAGTAGCTGCTGTCGCCAGAGTCTGGAGCCATGAGCGGGTTTAATTTTGGAGGCACTGGGGCCTCTACAGGCGGGTTCACATTTGGCACCGCAAAGACATCAACAACCACACCCTCCACAGGGTTTTCTTTCTCTGCTTCGGGCACCGGATTGTTTAATTTTGGGACTGCCTCCCAACCGGCTACAACCACCCCTACCACCAGCCTGTTCTCGCTCACGACCCAGGCTCCAGCCACACAGACTACGGGGTTCACTTTCGGAACAAATCCTGCTTCTGGAGGAAGTGGCTTTTCTTTAGGGATCAGTGCCCCAAAGCTAAACTTGACCAGCACAGCTGCCACCTCTGCCCCAGCAAACACAGGCGGCTTTGGGCTTGGCAGCAGCACGCTCACCAATGCCATATCAAACACCAGCACCTCCAGCCAGGGGGCTGCCCCCTCTAGCTTTGTGTTTGGCTCCACTGCCACCACCACCACTACCACCACCACCTCCACAGCCCCAACCACCACATCTGGAGGGTTCTTGTTCACCAGTGGAGGTGCAGCCCAGTCCGGGGCCTCTGCATTCAACATTGGCTCCTTGGGCAGTTTGGCCCAGCCCACTGCCCTTCCCGGGTTACCCTTCAGTGCTACCACCCCAGCAAGCACCGGGGCTGGGGCCAGCACCGCCCCTGCTCCCACCACCACCACCACCACCACCAGTGCGGGGCCCACCCTCTTTTCTTCCATAGCTGCTGCCCCCACCTCGTCCACCACCCCGGGGCTCTCCCTTTCAGCCCCAGCAACCACAGCTGGGGCTCCCGGAGCTGGGACACTGGCCTTCAGCCTGAAGGCCCCCGGAGCAGCTTCTGGCACCTCCTCCAGTGCACCTACGGCCACCACCACCACTACCACCACCAGCAGCGGCGGCTTTGCCTTGAGTTTAAAACCACTTGTGCCAACCGGGATCCCCAGCAACACAGCAGCTGCTGTGACCCTTCCACCTGGCACCAGCACCACGACCGGGGCTGCTGCCTCCCCTGTGATGACCTATGGGCAGCTGGAGAGCCTCATCAACAAGTGGAGCCTGGAGCTGGAGGACCAGGAGCGCCACTTCCTGCAGCAGGCCACCCAGGTGAACGCCTGGGACCGCACGCTCATCGAGAACGGGGAGAAGATCACCACCCTGCACCGTGAGGTGGAGAAGGTGAAGCTGGACCAGAAGAGGCTGGACCAGGAGCTTGACTTCATCCTGTCCCAGCAGAAGGAGTTGGAGGACCTGCTGAGCCCACTGGAAGAGTTGGTGAAGGAGCAGAGTGGCACCATCTACCTGCAGCATGCCGACGAGGAGCGTGAGAAGACATACAAGCTGGCCGAGAACATTGATGCGCAGCTGAAGCGCATGGCCCAGGACCTCAAGGACATTATCGAACATCTGAACACATCTGGCGGCCCCGCCGACACCAGCGACCCTCTGCAGCAGATCTGCAAGATCCTCAATGCGCACATGGACTCGCTGCAGTGGGTCGACCAGAACTCCGCCCTGCTGCAGCGCAAGGTGGAGGAGGTGGCCAGAGTCTGTGAGGGGCGCCGCAAGGAGCAGGAGCGCAGCCTCCGGATCGCCTTCGACTGAGGCTGCGCGGCTGGGCCATCCCGTCTTCTTGTTCTTCCTTTCAAGTGATTGTGCTGTTGGGAGAAGTGTTGTGTGCTTTGATTTCTAGCTAGCAAATGGCAACTGTTTGGACCCCTCTGATCCAGGCAGAAACCTTGAGAATGTTTTTGTGTTTATACTTGCGTCCCGGCCCCTTCTCCCCTCATTCCTACCCCCACCCCATTCCCTGGCCAAGGGACAGAGAAGTGCTGGCCCTGCAGCCACCCTTGTCCAATGTAGTCATGGGTGCAGGGCGAAAAAGACTGCGGCAAGGAGGCTGTCCTCACAGGAGATGACAGCCTGGTCTTAGAGTACAAGATGTCTGCTTGTGACAACTAACCAGAACCAGGGGCAGCTGTGAACTGGACAGCCAGCCAGCTAATGGGAGAGGAGCAGCCAGCTAAGGGGACCTGCACAGGGGTAGGGGTAGGGAGGGTTGGGGTGCAGAGGCCTCCTCTGCCATCTCATTTATCCTTGAGGAAGCCAGAGACTGCTCCACACCTGTGTGCTGTGCTTTCCCGGGTCCAGCCCAATTCCTGTTTGGTGGAGAACAGTGGCAATCAACCTGCCACAGCACCTGTCCAAAGAAACATCTGCCACCGTGGCCTCCCTTGCCAGAGGCCCTCGCAGCCCTGGCCCCGAGCTTCCCAATGCCAAAGCAGAGTAGCCACAATATCTACGAAGAAGCCAGCTGTGTCCAGGTATCTGTTTTCGCTTTGTGCTTTGCTGTACTCCTGCAATGCCTATGGTTGTATGTTGCTTTCTAAATAAAGTTAGAATTTTGAACTGAAGTGCTGTTGGTCTGTATATGTATTAGACATGGACTGAGCAGGTCCACGGCTGGAGCCAATATCATTGGTCTGGAAGGCCAAAAGGAGCTACCCACCAGTGCAGGAGGAAGCCCCTGTGTGGTAAGAGGGGGTGACATGACTCCAGCTGTTCCCCATGTGGGGACTTGTCCTCTGCCACCATCCTGAAGGCATCAGCCTAATGGGTCAGGTGGTGTCTGTCATCCGGGGCTGGCTGGAGGGTTCTGCTGTGCTTCAGTGGGGTGCAGATTTGTGTGGGAGGGTGACTTCCAGCTACTGGCCTCACCCCTCCACAAGTGGGGAGGTGGCCTTTTGCCCTCCCTCTCCTATTCCACTCAGTTTGCAGCTTCACAGCCCTGTTTCTACAAGTCTTACAAAGCAGAGATGCTAGGCAGTCATCATTTCCTTGCGCCATCTTGGCCTCTGAAGCACACAAGTTTTGAGGGATTTTTTGGTCAGTTGTGGGCCTTGAACTCAGGGCCTAGCTCTCCCTGAGCTCTTTTTGCTCAAGGATAGTTCTACTACGAGCTTCAGCTCCACTTCTGGTTTTCTGGTGGTTAATTGGAGATAAAAGTCTCACAGGGACTTTCCTGCCCAAGCTGGCTTTAAATCGCAATCCTCAGATCTCAGCCTCTTCAGTAGCTAGGATTACAGGCATGAGCCACTGATGCCTTTTTTTTTTTTTTTTTTTTTCTGGGGAGGGGAAGGGGTAACAGGGTTTATAAAAGTATGGAATAGGGGCTGGGAAGGTGACTCAGTGGTAAAGTGCTTGCCTTGCATGCATGAAGCCCTGGGTTCAGTTCCTCAGCACCGCATAAGCAGAAAAAGCTGGAAGTGGTGCTGTGGCTCAAGTGGTAGGGTACTAGCCTTGAGCTGAAGAGCTGAGGGACAGTGCCCACGCCCAGAGTTCAGGTACCATGACTGGCAAAAAAAAAATATGGAATAGTTCAAGTTTGTGTGTCATCCTTGTGCAAGGACCATGTTAATCTATAATGTTCCAATTTTAGCATGTGTGCTGCCAGAGTGAGCACAGGACATGAGCTTTGTTCCAGTAGATGCTGTAGGGGTACGGGAGAATGAGCTTAGAGGAGGGAGATACCCCCTCATACATCACCGCCTTGATCTTCAGTCCTTGGGCCTCGAACCCTGACTGGCTATTCTGCTCAAGGGGAGGCCTTGGTTTGCCTAGACTGCTGTCTTGTGTTCCAAAAATAAGTTGGCAGTTGAAGTGAAATGCCCACTTTGTCCCCTACAAAGGATCTTGGGCACTGTACTTTGAACAATACAAGTTCTTCAAATAAGTCAGGAAAATCACCATGTGTAGTCTCAGCAGGCTACTGGGGCAGTCAGGGAGGGGTCCCTATGGTTGCCACCTGTGGACATCCGCCTTCTTATAACTGTAGTTTACCTTTCCAGGAAGAAAACAGGCTGATCGTTGTAAGTTCTTCATTCACTAACATGAAGACAAATGTGACTGAATTTGGACTCAGAGGCTTTTAAAGGTGACTCTCCTTTAGTAAGCGCTTACCAAATTTCCTTCCCCCATTAAAGTCAGGCATACTGGTGCACACCTGCAATCCCAATATCCAGGAGGCCAGGGCTGCCAAAGTTTCAGTTAATTCTAAGTTTGGGCACTGTAAGAGGCAGCTGGTGTCCTGTGATCCCAGCTACTTGAGAGACAAATGTCAGGATAGTTCCCAAGACTCCATCTCAACTGATAAGCTGGGTGTGATGATTCTCATCTGTCATCCCAAATACACAGGGAGCATTTAGTGAAATTGTGATCCAGGCCAACATGGGGACAAGTGCAAAGACCCTATTTGAAAATTAGCTGCAGGAGCCAGAGGCATGGCTCAAGTGGTAGAGCCCTGCCTAGCAAGTACAAGGCCCCAAGTTTGAATCCCTGTACTACAAGAAACAAAACTGAGCTGGGCTGGGCACTGGTGGCTACTCAGGAGCCTGAGATCTGAGAATCACGGTTCAAAGCCAGCCCGGGCCAGAAAGTCTGTGAGACTCATCTCCAGTTAACCACCAGAAAACTGGAAGTGGCGCTGTGGCTGAAGTGGTAAAGTGCTAGTCTTGAGCTGAAGAGCTGAGGGACAGCATTCAGGCCCAGAGTTCAAGCCCCACGGTCAACCCAAAAATAAAAAACAGCTGGGTGCTAGTGGCTCACGCCTGTAATCCAAGCTACTCATACTCAGGAGGCAGAAATCTGAGGATCGCAGTTCAAAGCCAGCCTGGGCAGGAAAGTCCTTAAGACCCATCTTCATTCAACCACCAGAAAACCAGTAGTGCTGTGGCTGAGTGCTTACATTGAGCTGAAGAGCATAAGGATAGCGCCCAGGCCCAGAGTTCAAGCCCACAACCAACAGAAAAATTTTTACCACCAGGTTTTTGGCTTTTGAGATCCTCCAGATGGCCTCTTCAGGATTACAGACATGGGCCACTGGCTCCGCCAGGGTTCAAGTATGGCCTACAGCCCACTAGCACTTAACATTGAATCCCTTTCCAAGTGTCCTAGGCCCATCTCACCTCCAGACACCATCCAGCTTAGCCACCATGAACACCAAAGATTTTCCTGCCGGGTGACCTTGACTGGACCTAGGGTCATAGCAGGTCATCCCCTGTGTCTAATGAGATAGCGTCCTTTCCCAAGTCCACAGAACTAGAAGCTACAGGCTATCACTCAAATACAATGTGGAATCTCCATTGGAGTCTTGATTCATACAAATTTAAAACTTGAGATGATCCCAAAAATGTAAACCTTGATTTGATGGTATTATATTGCCATTTTATAGTATGAAAGTGGTATTGTAGTTTTCTTTCTTTCTTTCTTTTTTTTGGTCCAGTCGTGGGGCCTGAACTCTGGGCCTGGGCACTGTCCCTCAGCTCTTTAGCTCAAGGCTAGTGCTCTACCACTTGAGCCACAGCGCCACCTCCAGCTTTTTTCTTTTTGCTTATGTGGTGCTGAGGAATCGAACCCAGGGCCTCATGCATGCAAGGCAAGCACTCTACCACTGAGCCACCTTCCCAGCCCCCTGTAGTTTTATTTCTTTAAGTGTGTAAGTTCTCTTATAGAACATGGGGGCAAACTATGAGCCTGTGTTCTGTTGTTGTCAATAAAGCTTTATTGGAACACAGCCACGCCCAAATTTGCATATTGTGGATGGCTGCCTAGAGACAAACCACAAAACCTGTAAAGCTTCCACTCTTTCTGGGAAAGTTTGTGATAGAAAACTTCCCAAAGTATTAACCTACAAAATAATAGGATGTGGCTGAAAGAATGGAGGCTGTGGAGTAACGGGCACGCTGGCGTCTGTTTCTGTGTGTGTTAGAAAGTGTCCAAAGTAGCACACTTTGGAAACAGGAGGTCCTGCCCACTGCGTCCTCCCGGCTGCTCAGACCACGCCTCAGGACCTGGCCACCGTCATTCGCCTGGTTCTGCACATACCCAATGATGACTTCTGTCCCTGGCTAAGCAGAAAGGCCATGGGCACTAAGCGAGCCCCCCTGAGCCAGCTATGCAGTGAGTGCCCCTCACCTGGGGTCCAGGGTGTTCTGGAAACTGGGGAAGGAGGGCTCTGGGAAGGAGACCCCTCCCTGGGGGTCGGGGCAAAAGATCAGGGTCTCAGGTAAGTGTGTGGTGTGCTCCCTCCCATCCAGCCTGGTTCTCGGACAGCCCTGCCCCCTGACGGGGGTGGGGGCAGTCTCCAGACAGACACAGCAGGAGCCAGGTCCCTGGGGTGCGGGGCTCCCCAGATCTGACTGCTGTGCACATGACTTAAACACTAGAACTGTCACCATCCGTGTCATCATGAGGCTGGCTGGAGTTGACCAAACCTAGGAGGGTTTTTCCACCATTTTTCCCTGGAAGACTCCCACTTGTTTCTTAGAAGCAGAATTTCCCCCAAACCAACTGAAGCAAACAGGTGTTTGGTGTGGCTTCCTTACCCCACCCTCCTCCACTTTTGTCTTACAACTTTGGCTGTCTCTCAAACTAACCAGCGCTGCCCACTGGCCTCCTGGGCTCAGGCCTTTCTAGCCTCACCTCACCTAACCCAGCATGATCTCCAACATAATAGGCAGGTGTGGTTCTTAAGCTTGGTATTTGTGGCTCATGCCTATCATCCTAGCTACTCAGGAGGCTGAGACCTGAGGATTATGGTTCAAAGCCAGATGAAACACATCTCCAAAAAGCCAGAAGTGGAGCTGTGGCTCCAGTGGTAGAGTGCCAGCCTTGAGCAGAAAAAGCTCAGGAACACTCCCAGGTTCTGAGTTCAAGACCCAGGATGGTGTGCACGTATGCACACGCACGCGTGCGCACGAACACAGACACATACACACACACAGCTTGACAACCTGAAAAGCAATCCCTAGTTGATTCATGACCTGACCCCAAACCAAAGCAAACAGGTGGCTGGGGGCAGTGGGAGTGGGGAGGAAGTTGCTCCTTCCTGTTTTCCCAGCTGTCTCAGGGCAGTTCTTTGCAATTATTCCCAATGTTGGCCCAGATTTCCACCCCACCCCCACCCCCGTGGTGCTCTGAAGGGCCACTTTGCCCCATCCCACATCACTCCATCTGAAGATGATTTGGGTGTCTCCCCATGGGAAGGGGGGTGCTATGGTGTCAAGTGGGCAGAGACTTAGGGGTGTTGACCCCTACCATGCCGCAATGGCTCTATAGAACACACCAGGCTGGGCGGGGCTGTGAGCAGCAGGCCACTCCCCCACACCTGGCCCAGGAGTCCTCCCTACTCCTTTCACTATAAGTCCTCCTGTGTGTGGACATCTGAGCTTGAAACTGGGCCTCCAGGCAGAGGCCAGGCCACTGTTTGCAGATGTGGACCAGCTGTGCTGTTTTCACTCTGGCTCTCCCAGCAATCCACACCCGGCAGCATGCTGTGGGGGTTTCCAGCCCATTCCCAGCAGCACCTCACCCTTTCCTGCCTCTGCTTCCCTCCTTCAACCCGGGGGGATGCTTGGGTAGCCAGGGGCATGGGCAGAAGCTCCTGCAGGCCCAGGCTGTTTCTCTGAGGGATCACCCCACAGCCTGGCCTGCCCTGAGTGCCACAGTAGGTCCTCAAGTTAGGAATGAGAAGGCAGGGGGCTGGGAAGGTGGCTCAGTGGTAGAGCGCTTGCCTTGCATGCTCGAGGCCCTGGGTTCCATTCCTCAGCACCACATAAGAAAAAAAAGCCGGAAGTGGCGCTGTGGCTCAAGTGGTAGAGTGCTAGCCTTGAGCTGAAGAGCTGAGGGACAGCGCCCAGGCCCAGAGTTCAGGGCCTCACGACCGGACCCCCCCCAAAAAAAAAGGGAATGAGAAGGCAGGACAAGTGATCACCTCCTGCCAGGGCCGCTCCAGACCCCTCCTTTAGGTGTTCCACAGGCGCTGCACACAATGCTGCCTGGCTGTAATGACCCCTGAGAAGCAGCAGACTGGAGCACAGGCGCTGCACACAATGCTGCCTGGCTGTAATGACCCCTGAGAAGCAGCAGACTGGAGCACTGCTGCCCCCAAAGCCCCGCCCATTTTGCAGAAGGGGAGACTGAGGCTCAGTGACATGGAGCCAGAGAGGGACTTGAGAGAACGAGACCCTGGCCCAGGCCTATACAGTCCAGGGAGCAGAGACTGCCCAGGGACCTCATGACCAAGGACAGGGCTAGTCCCCTCCCTTACCAGTTACTTAAATATTTATTTCTGGCCTCCCAGCCGCCCCCAAAAAGAAAAGAAACTGATACTTCCTCCACACCCCCACCCCTCCAGACTCCGCCTCCAGCCAGACTGTCATTTCCGGAAGACCAGCTCCCAGGGGAGGGGGGGTTAGGACCAGCCGATTTAAGTAGGGCAGGGCCCATGTGGAGAGGGTACTTGCACCCAGGGCTCTGAGGGGTCCAAGGTAGGGCTTTGGGGAGGCCCCTGCTAGGGGATAAATATGGGAACTCAGGGGCCAGGACTGACAGGGAATGGGGAGAAATAATAGATGGGGCAGCAGAGAAAGAAGGCACTGAGATGGGCAGAGACAGAAGTAGATATGAGGGGATTGCGGGTTGGGGAGGCACTTTGGGGGACCCCAAAGAATCTAGGTGGAGGGGGCCCAGGAAGAGCCCTAGAACAGCCCCTGAGGAATCACTAGCCATAGTGACCCCTGCTCTCCCCCACCCCAGACACGGCCTCCCACCCCAAAGTTATGGCCCAGCAGGGTAAGTGGATCTATGATTGGGAGCTCTGGGGTGAGGGGCGGAGTCTCCTTGTGTCCAGGGCCGGTGCTGAGCCTGTCTTCCTCTCCCCAGCCCTGTACCTCTTCCTCCTTGCCCCCATCCTCCTCAGCCTGGCCGTCTCCCTGGACTGGAAGGGGGCCTCTGGCCAGGACCCATTTGAGAGATGCATGCATGACCCTGACTACGACCAGCTGCTCAAGGTGGTGACCTTAGGCCTCAACCGGACCTTGAAGCCCCAGAAGGTGATTGTGGTTGGCGCTGGTGTGGCCGGGCTGGTGGCTGCCAAAGTGCTCAGCGATGCTGGACACAAGGTGAGAAGCACTGCTTGTAGTCTGCCTTGAGTCTTTCCTGCCGCAGGATAGGAGCTTTTTTGTTTTGTCAGTTGTGGGGCTTGAAGTCAGGGCCTGGGCGCTGTCCCTCAGCTCTTGGCCAGTGCTCTACCACTTGAGCCACAGCACCACTTCCTGTTTTCTGGTGGTTCATTGGAGATAAGAGTCTCACAGACTTTCCTGCCCAGGCTGGCTTTGAATCGTGATCCTCAGATCTGCCTCCTGAGTAGCTAGGATTACAGACATGAGCCACTGGCACCTGGCTAGGATGGGAGTTCTGAGCTGAGGCTGCCTATTCCTGCAGGGGGACAGAGGGGGACTGCAGGAATGGAGGGAGGTGGAGAGAGGGAACTTTTCTCTCCACCTCTCCCACCCATCTCAGAGGGAAATCCCACTCAAAGTCTAAATGTCAGCTGGGAGTGAGAATGGGGATTTGTGTTGGTGGATATAGAAATTCCACCCAAGGGAAGTGTACCCTGAAGTCTAACCACTGTGGCAGTCACTACAATCTGAGGTCAATGGGCCAGCCTGGGGGAACTCCCCCCACTCCTCTGAGCTGGGAAGTCCCTTTACAGTCTAGCTGGTGGCCTTTTTGCTGCAGTCTGGAAAGGCTCACTTTCCATTCTCCCACCACCCTTAAAGAAGGTCCTTCTAGTCTAGGTCTGTACTACTGTAGGGAAAGAGGCAAGCGGGGACAGGCGTGGGGGTGGTGGTGGAGGGAGATGCTGAAAGTCTCTGCTTCCCCCCACCCCAATTCCTCAGGTCACCATCCTGGAGGCAGATAACAGAATTGGGGGCCGCATCTTCACCTTCCGGGACCGGAAGACAGGCTGGATTGGGGAACTGGGAGCCATGCGCATGCCCAGCTCCCACAAGTGAGGCCTGACCTGTTATCCCCATACCCCTTCCTTACCCAGATTGAGCTGGATTCTTGAGTCTGTTCTAGGTGCATAGGATAGATACTCCAGGACCTTGCACAAGTGTTCTACCACTGAACTGTCCCCCACACCCCAGGCCAACACCTGACCCCTGTACAATCTCTCCAGGGTCCCTAACACCGCCCTTCCATGACGCTCTGTCCCCAATGCCCTCAGAACCCCAACTGTGCCCATCCCCCACCTCCAGCTAGCCATCCCAAATCTTCGCGTTCCAGTGAAGCCAATCCTGTTCCTCTTTCTGCCCCCAAACCAGTCCCATAGCCTCAATCTCTGACCTATCCCTACTCCCCGGGTCCAAGCACCTCTAGGGACAGGCCCTGCCCTCTTCTGCCCCAGCCAACTTCACCCTGTCCCTCTGCCCCATAGGATTCTCCATGAGCTCTGCAAGAGCTTGGGCCTCAACCTGACCAAGTTCACCCAGTACGATGAGAACACATGGACGGAAGTGAACGACATAAAGCTGCGCAACTACGTGGTGGAGAAGATGCCTGAGAAGCTGGGCTACACCCTGAGCATGGCGGAGAAGGGCCACTCACCAGAGGACATCTACCAGATGGCTCTCAACAGGGTAGGTGCTGTCTGTGCATCTAGCTTTAGCTTCCCTGAGGCACTCCTCAAGCCCAAGCTCCACAGGTTCCAGTTTTTTTTCTTTCTTCTGTATACTTGCCTTTCTACAGTGCACGTGAGTGCGTGCGTGTGTGCATGTGTGCGTGTGTGTGCACACGTGCATGTGCCTGCCTGCCTGTACTGGGGCTTGACCCAGTTTTTTCTTTTTCTTTCTTTCTTTTTTTTTTTTTGTCGATCTTGGGTGCTGAACTCAGCCTGGGCGCTGTCCCTCAGCTCTTCAGCTCAAGGCTAGCACTCTACCACTTAAACCAGTGCCACTTCTGGCTTTTTTTCTGCTTATGTGGTGCTGAGGAATCAAACCCAGGGCCTCATGCATATAAGCCAAGCACTCTGCCACTGAGCCAACTTCCCAACCCTAACCCTTTTAGTTTTTTCGTTCAAGGCTGGCACTTTACCACTTGAACCACTTTCTGCCTTTGTGGTGGTTCACAGTCTTACTTCTTCTACCCCTCCAGCTTCTTCAGGAAATTTGTCTTATCCCCCAAAGTCTCCCTTGGGGTCCAAATGCACCTAGCTTTCTTCCTTTTTGTCAGCTGTGGGTCTTGAACTCTGGGCCTGGGTGCTGTCCCTCAGCTCTTTAGCACAAAGTTAACCCTCTACCACTTAAGCCACAACGCCACTTCCAGTTTTCTGAGCAGTTTATGGAGATAAAAGTCTCATGGACTTTCCTGCCCAATCTGGCTTTAATCTGTGGCTCCAGGTCCAGTTTTCTTTTTGTTCTCCAAAACCCACTGAGCTCACCTGTCAGTCCTGGCCATGCCCCCACTCAGAGCTTCTGCTTGACCCTGCAGAGCCAGCTCTCATCCCTACTACCAGAGAGCCTCCCTCGTGGCTTTAGGGAGGAGCTGGCCACAGCTCACTCTGAGAGCCCTGTACTTGTCCAACTCCTTCTGGGGACCAGGGTGGGTGACCAGTCCAGACTGGTTCTGCGCCTGACACTGAAAGCTGGGGGCTCAGGAAAATGGAACTGAGGGACACATCTTCCCAGGGCAAAGGAGAGGGCAGAGACCCAATGGGGCAGAGAAACTCTGGGGAGACAAATGTTGAGGGAAGGATCCCCATGTGCCAGGAAAAGCCAGGACAGGAGAACCATGGGCAGCCTGGCCCTTGACACAACTCTGTAGAACTCAAGCTGTTGTGACAAAGGGCGACCAAGGGCTTGCAGGAGCTTGGGATCAGTACATTTCTGTGGCTTTTGGTGTTGGGGAGCCTGGGAGGGCTATGGGTGTGGGAGGGCTAGGGAAGCCCCCAGCAGCCATGACCTGTCTGTGTGGTGTAGAGTGCCACTTCTGTCTGTCCCACGATGGGCCAGGCACACATGGTTGTTGAGCCCCAGGAACCAGCATGATAGAGAGGCCATGCCTGCCTCTTTGGAGCTTGCAGGCAGGCACAGAAATAGAGATGAGCTGTGGTGATGGCGTAGACTGAGGGCAGCTGTGTCGATGAGTGGGGGGAACTCACACACCAGGGGTAACACCTGAGCTGCAGTGGAGGGCACAGCGTGGGCGAAGGCCTGGGGTCTTCAAAAGGAGTAGCAGATCACTGGCCAAGGCAGAAGCAGGCGGGGGAGTCGGCCCTCACCCCAAGGCAGCCCAGCACCACCGGCTGTTCCTTTGCAGGCCGTCAAAGACCTCAGATCTCTGGGCTGCAGAAAGATGATGCAGAAGTATGAACGGCTCACGCTCCTGGTGAGTCTGGCCTCAGCCTTGCTCTGAGAAAAAGGCCAGAGAGGCGTGAAGGACCCTGGGCTCTCCATCCGTCCTCTGGGCCTGGGAGTTGTAGGGCGCTGAGACGCCCTGCTGGGGAGGGACCTCCACGGGAGGGGGCGGAGCTGGCCGGGGAGGGACCTCCACGGGAGGGGGCGGAGCTGGCCGGGGAGGGACCTCCACGGGAGGGGGCGGAGCTGGCAGGGGAGGGCCCATCCCAGCCCTGACTTGGGCCGCGTCCACCCCTCAGGAATACCTGCTTGGAGAGGGCAACCTGAGCCAGGCGGCCGTGCAGCTTCTGGGAGACGTGATGTCCAAGGACGGCTTCTTCTATCTCAGCTTCGCAGAGGCCATGAGGGCCCACAGCTGCCTTAGCGACCGGCTCCGGTGAGGGGCTGGGCAAGGAGCAGGGGGATCCCAATAGGGACCCGCAACCGGGGTGGGCGGGGCCCCGGGGCGGGAAGGGGCCCAGGTCACACTGAGGTCCCGCCCGCAGGTACAACCGCATCGTGGGTGGCTGGGACCTGCTGCCGCGCGCCCTGCTAAGCTCGCTGTCGGGGCCGGTGCTGCTCAACGCGCCCGTCATGGCAGTATCTCAGGGGTCGCACGAGGTGCGCGTGCACATCGCGACTTCGCGCCAATCGCGGAGCCTGAAGGAGCTGACCTCCGACGTGGTGCTGATGACGACGACCGGGCCGGCACTGCAGCGTATCACCTTCTCGCCGCCGCTGTCCCGCAAGCGACAGGAGGCGCTGCGCGCGCTGCACTACGTGCCGGCCACCAAGGTGTTCCTGAGCTTCCGCCGGCCCTTCTGGCACAGCGAACACATCGAAGGCGGCCACTCGAACACGGACCGCGCGTCGCGCCTCATCTTCTACCCGCCGCCCGGGGAGGGCGCGCTGCTGCTGGCCTCGTACACGTGGTCGGACGCCGCGGCGCCGTTCGCCGGCCTGAGCCTGAACGAGGCGCTGCACTTGGCGCTCAAGGACGTGGCGGCGCTGCACGGGCCCGTGGTGTACCGGCTCTGGGACGGCACCGGCGTCGTCAAACGCTGGGGAGAGGACCCGCACAGCCAGGGCGGCTTCGTGATGCAGCCACCCTTGCTTTGGCAAACGGAAACGAATGGGCCGCTCTACGACTGGGCGGTGCCCTATGGCCGCGTCTACTTCGCTGGAGAGCACACGACCTACCCACACGGCTGGGTGGAGACGTCCGTCAAGTCGGCGCTGCGCGCGGCCATGAAGATCAACAACCGGGAGTGGTTTGGGCACACGGTGGCCACGAAGGAGGGGCATGGGGGCGCGCACCCGGGGGCCAACGCGGAGGGCCACGGACCCGTGCGCTCAGAGGCCAACCAGGAAGGTCACGGACCCGTGCGCTCGGAAGTCAACCCAGAGGGCCACGGACCCGTGCGCGCGGACGTCAACTCAGAGGGCCATGGACCCGGGCGCTCAGACGTCAACCCAGAGGGGCATGGACTCGGACGCTCGGAGGTCAACCCGGAGGGCCGTGGACTCGGGCGCTCGGAGGGCAACCTGGAGGGCCACGGACTCTTGCGCCCAGAGGATCTGGGGGAACTGGGAGAGGCATCTCGGGGCGGAGACCGCCCGGAAGCCGGCCACTCCTCATGCGGAGGGTCCAAGGAAGAGGAGGTCCGTCCTGTTGCCCCACGCTTCCTCTCCCTCCCCCGCACCACCCACAGGAAGCGCCCATAATAAAGTATTTTCTCTAGAAGCCTCATGGTCCATCCCCTCCCTGGCTCAGTTTGTCTGGAATGGAGGCCTCCTCCCCCCAACTTCCAACGGCCGCGTGACCCTGCAGCCACCCCCGGGAGGGGGCCCGGCTGACACTGGCCACTCAGCTCCTAATGGCTTTCCACCCGGCCACCGCTTAAGCGCCGAAGAGCCCGTCTAAAAAGTAAGAGACAGCAGCCCTGACTGCAAGCAGGTTAAACACGAGTTTATTTTTTCACATAAGCAGTAGCTGGGAGGCCAGGCTCGAGTGGTGGCCGTGGGATTCAACAGGCCTCCACACACCAGTGTCCTGGGGGCCTTGCCCCGCCAACAATCTCCAAGGGGCTACCCAGGCCTGAGCTCCGGTCTTCGCACCTCCGGGGCCACGCCCTTGCTGCGCCACAGGGCCCACCTCTCGTGCCTCATTGGCCAGGCCCGGTGACGTGGTCACACCTGGCTCAGGAAGCCATCCCCCATCGTGCGGAAGTCAATGCCAGCTGCTATGACCCCCAATACGAGGCCAACCGAGCAAAAATGTCAGTTTACTGAGAGCAGCCAATCAGGAGTCGCCGCCCTGGCAGATCCTGCCCAGGCGGGGTCCAGGCCCCAGCGGCTGAGCCTAGAAGGCTGGGCCTCTAGGCGTTGGTGCTGTCCTCCTCCTCCGGCAGGATCTCCAGGCTGCTGTCTGGCTGCGGGGCTGCCTCTGCGGGAGCTGGTGGGGCTTGTGGGGCTCGCCCAGGTGATAGAGGCAGCAGGGAGGCGGGGGGCGAAGGGCTGTGGGGCTCAGAGGGTGGCACCAGACCCAGGACTTCTTGCACGTTGTGGGGCAGCTCCTGGAGGAGCAGGGAGGATGAAAATCAAGCTTTGGGGAGAAGAGGGAGGGGAGGGGGAAGGAGGGGGGACTCACTGGGCAGGCGGTGAGCTGTCGGTACAGGGCTTCGGCCCGCTTCAGCACATCCTCCACGCTCAGCTTCATGGTCAGCTCGTTGATGTGCTGCGGGAGGGGGAGGTCAGACCTGCGGCTGCCCCTACTACCATCCCCACAGGCGCCCGCCCTCCTCCTCCCTCCCACTCTTCCATGTGCCCTGCCCCCCCAGGACCCCTCCCATTCCCACTTCCCCCACAGGAGCCCTGCCTCCTCCACAGCCTCCCCCAGCCCCATTCCCCCCACAGGAGCCCTGCCTCCTCCACAGACCCCCTCCCTCCACAGACCCCCAGTCCCACTCCCCCTACAGGCACCCTGGCTCCACACAGGAGGCTGGAGGAACCCTTACTTTAAGGATCTCATTAGAGCCAAAACCAGACAGCATGAGCGTGTCCCGTTCCATGTCCAGAATGGCACAAGCCACCAGTAGGTGCAGATTGGGGCCAGGAAGTCCTGTCCACAGCACCTGGAAGGGGGGGGGGGCAGAAGAGACTTCTGTCTGGGGTTCTACTCAGGTCTGCCTCCCACCCGCCCAGCTCCTCCCCCTTCTCCTTCCTCCTCCCCTTCCATCCAAGCTGGTTGACACACCTCCCACAGCCGCAGAATGTCGGGGAAAGGGAACTCTCTCTTGAACCAGATGAGCAGCCACCGGAAGCAGAAGCAGAGAGAGCCAGAGTCCTGTGAGTCTGCAGAGGACAGAGGTTTGTTGGGCCACGAGACGGTGAGTGGCACTGATTTCCACATTTCTCCCCTGCCCTGTTCCAGGTCAGCAGGGCCAGCCACTGAGAAGTGACCCAGACTGTCCCAGACCCACCAGGGCAGCTAACATGTGTGGCCACACAGGGGACCTTTTCCACCCTGCCTGTCCCCTTTACTCAGGTTGGCCTCAGGTCTTAGGAGGATCCTGGGATCCTCAGGCCTCAGCCTGCTGAGGAGTTAGGATTACAGGCGTGAGCTAGCTCAGCACCCAGCCCAACACATTTATTTCCTTGTTACTAAGTAGAGGAATACATCATTTCTCCCCACAGTCAGTCCTGCCGCGTCCTTGAGGAAACATCCACTCAAGAGTTCTCCTTAGTTTGTTATCTGACTTTCCAGCACTTTTCACAAAGAAGAGATGAGAAAGGAAGTTTCTGGCCAGGTTATGGGGCCTGAGAAGCAGTTTCAGACCTAGCCCAGGTGAGCCAGAGCTGGCTGAGAAGAGCAAGAACCCACTTTGGGGGTAAGGGAAACCTTATTTCTGAAAAGTACCAGCAACACCTAGAACACAGTTGACACAACTTGGGAGGCAGTGAGTGTGGCAGGTCAGCTGGGTGCCCGGCTCTATCAGGTGCCACGATCCGTGCTTGCAGAGGCTCTGCTCACAATGCCCAGGCCACGCACGCGTACCCAGAAGCCTTAGGTTCTGGGAAATATGGGATGTTTCTCTAGTTCTTATCAAGTCCTAGTGTTCTCTGTGGCTACTGACAGGGAAGTTCTGGCCAGGTCCCCGGTCCCACGTCCCATGCCCACCTACCTGCCACCCTAGAGACATACCCAGGAAGTCGCAGAGTGGCTGGTCCAGCACCCTCAGGAGCAGCAGAAGTTGGCCAAGCTGCCGCTTCATGGTCTCCTGGCTCTCCTCAAAGTTTCCCTGCTGTGGGGGGAGTGTGGCAGTGGAAGGTAGATGAAGGGCCAGAAGCTGTTGTGTGTGTGTGTGTGTGTATGAATACTGAAGTTTGAACTCAAAGTCTTTTTTTTTTTTTTTTGGTCAGTCATGGGGCTTGAACTCTGGGCCTGGACGCTGTCCCTCAGCTCTTCAGCTCAAAGCAAGCACTTGAGCCACAGAGTCACTTTGGGCTTTTTCTACTTACGTGGTGCTGAGGAATTGAACCCAGGGCCTCATGTATGCAAGACAAGCACTCTACTACTGAACCACCTTCCCAGCCCCTGAACTCAGAGTCTTTTGCTCATGCCTCCAGCTCTGTGTGTGTGTGTGTGTGTGTGTGTGTGTGTGTGCGTACCCTGCTACTGGTACTTGACCTCCAGGCCTCTGCTTTTCATGCTAACAGCTGGCACTCTATCACTTGAGCCATGCCTTCAGTTTCAACTCTTTGCTGGCTAATTGTAGATATTTACTTTTCTGTCAAGGCAGGCTGAACTGCAATCTTCAGAGATCTCAGCCTCCTGAGTAGCTAGGATTATATGTGTGAGCACTGATGTCCAGCTCTTTTTGCTTTTGTTATTTTCCAGTAGAGTCTTAGTGTTTATAACTGGGCAGGCCTGCACTGCTTACACTTCCTGGACTAGCTGGGATGAACGGTGCATACCTCTGTGCCCAACTATAGGTATGGAAGGGAGTTTTGAGAACTTTCTGCCCAGGCTGACGTCAGACCATGATCCTCCCAATCTCAGGCTCCTGAGAAGCTAGGATCACAGGTGGGAGTCACTGTCCTCACCTGGGAACCCTCACTCTGGAGGGCCTGCCCGTCCCCTGAACCCCCCTTCCCCCCGAGCCTCACCACAAGCTCCATGAAGCCACAGAAACACCAGAAGGCATCAACCTCATTCTGAAGGACGTAGAGGATGGGGGACAGGAGGTCACTCATGCCCTGGACATAACCTGACGGAACACAGGGTCAGGGGATGGCCCCAGGCCTGCGCCGCCCCGGGGGCCTCGCCCCCACCCCCAGGGCACCTCACCGAGGTCGAAGTGGTACATGCAGTAGGTGAGGAGGATGTCATTGAGCAAACCCAGCCCTGGGTTCTCTGGGCCCTCGTAGAATTTGTTGGTCCTGTCCGTGCGGCTCACGTCTCTCTCTGTAGGGGCCCGATGCAGAAGCAAACGCAAGACAGGTGAGTGGACTCATCCCTGCTGGCCGCCATGCTTCCTATGGGCTCTCGTCCACCCTGCAGCTGTCCCTGCTGACCACATACGGGGAGACCAAGGCCCAGACAGGCAAGAGCAGGATCTGCGGGTGGGAGCTGACAGGATCCCAAGCCCCTGTCCCATGTCCTGGTCCATGTGCCAACACTGCCACCAGTGCCATCTTCATCTCCCTCTGAGATGAGCCCTCTGCCTTTGCCCCCTGTACCACAGACCACAGCTCTCCCTCCTCCACGTGGTACCCACCAATAAGGCTGCGGTAGCCGTGCAGCAGCGAGTTTCTCCGTTCCTGCTCGGGGCTCACCGACTTCCACTGTAACTTCATTCGAAAATACTCATCTCTGAGGGGCGGGTGGGAGATGACAGATCCTGGCTCTCCCCCACCCTACCCCCCAAGTCCCAGTCACTCCACAGCCCTGCTCCACCTACCAAGATCCAAGGCACATTTGCCACCCCTCCTCCCCCTTCTGACAGTCTACCTCAAGACTTGGGGGAGGCTGGCACCTCTGTTAGAAAGTATACCAGGGACAGGAAGAGTAGGGTACAGCTGTACCCATGAAGCCCAGCAAAGGGGCTAGTCACAGCCAGTACATGACACACATGAGGAATGAGGTGAGAGGGGCCCCATGGGGGAGACTAAACACACTGTAAAGCTGTGATTATTAAAGCAGTATGGCACAGGGATGAAAACAGCATGGGAGACAGGAGCTGGTCCATACGAGCAGGAGGGGTCTGTCTGGCTGGTTCACCATTGTGCCTGGCAACCACGTGGCAGACTTGTCACACGGGTCTGTGGAACAGTCCTATTGGCCGTCCATGGTGTCCCTACGCAGCTCAAGGCCAAGCCTCACAGGAGACATGAAAGCCTGAGGCTCCGTTTTCCCACTCACGTTTTCCTGCGCACATGGGCCTTGTGTTCCTCAGCTGAGTCCTCCCAGCTGAAGTAGCCCAAGAGGAACTTCCAGGCCTCTCGCCGCAGGCTGGGGCTCAGTCCCTGGGGATGGAGTGGGACAGTTCATGGGGGCTTCCTCCTAAGCCACCCACCACCCGAGGCCTGTCTCCCCACCTACCCATGCTCACCCCGGAGAAGATCCGGTTCTTCAACTCAGGCACGTGCTGCAGGCGGCCGTCGGGGCTCATGTGGCGCGCCCACTCCTCCTCTGTGACCGGAGAAGCCCGCTCCACAGTGGGCCGGGGCCCCAGCTCCACCTGCAGAGCCCAAGATGGCTGAGTCCCTGCCCCGTCCCCATCTCCAGGTAGCACTAAACCCTCATGTGGACAAAGCCTCAAGTCAGGGGAGGAAGCCTCAGGAATCCTCTGTGCCCAGCTCACCCACAGGTGCTAGCAAGTCACTCCTTATACGACCCCAGGAGGAAACTGTGGCCCAGAGGAAGGAAGTCACCTGACAGCAGATACTCACACAGGAGATGACCTCGAACCCAGGCTCGGCTTCATCATCGGGAGGCGGGAGGTCAGGAGAGGAGGCCCCCTCGGGGTGCGGCTGGAGGGCTCCCCGGAAGAAGTTGGTCACCCGGGAGAAGCTGCTGAAGGTCGTGGAGTAAGGGTCCTGCAGGAAGCGCTGGGGACAAGGAGGAAAAGTTGTCACGGCTCCCACGTAGGCTGCGCCCCGCCCGCACCCTGCCAGGCGCAGAGGCAAGGACACTCACAGACACCACATTGGAACTGTCCTGGTCGAAGAGCTGCAGGTGGTGGAAGGAGTTGGAGAGGGCGGAGGAGTCATGGGGGAAGACAAGGTAGAGGCGGGAGTCCTGTGGGGAGCTGGGAGGCGGGAGGGATGCACAGGTGACACACGGTGGAAGGCCCAGTGTCCTGGGTTGTCCCTACCTACACTTGTTCCAGTGTCCTAGCTACCCTGAGAATGCCTCATTCCCGTGTATGTAATTGCAGGGAGAGGGCAGAGATCAGAGCTGGAACTCAGTGGGTCCCACATGACCCAAGGCTGTCCAATGAGGGCCTTCCATTTCCCTGGCCAGGATAACTGACTCAGGAAAGAGCCAATTAAGAAGCAGCCCTGGGGTTTTGTTCCACTAGACCAAGAGAGTTTTCTCTCCACTGGGACTGTTAAGCCAGGGCTGCTCATGGCCTGAGGATAACAGGACCTCAGAGAGAAAGGGCAACTCTTGGTCTTGCCTGAAATGAACACTATTTTCTCAGTTACATGAGTCAATTTCTTTTTCTTCTTTGACATCAATTTGAACTCTGGTGTTTCACAACACAGCCCTGAGGGTTGGGCTGCAGCTTCGGGGAGGTGGGGTGGGGGGGACCGAGATCCTGGCCGTCAGGTAGCTCACCTGGCCAACAGCAGGTAGCGGCTGAGGACGCGGAGCAGGGCGCGGGTGCCCCCATGGTGGAAGTGTAGCGCAGGCAGGGAGCCTCCAGCCTGGGTCACCAGGACCAAGTAGGCCCAGCTGAGGCCTGGCTTGGAGCGGCGGATGGACTTCAGCTCCCCCAGACTGACTGAGAAGGCCCAGGGGCCCCGGGGAGAGTTAGGCTCTGCACCTGGAGACAGGGGGAATGGCATGCTGCTGGGGGCAATGCAGGAGGCAGGGGCCAGAGCAAGCTGATGCCAGTCAGTCTCACCTCTAACCTGCTCTTCACCCATACCTGAGCCACAACAGAGGGACCAAATATACTCCAAATATTCTCCAATATGCCCAGAGTTTCTTGTTTCTGGCCTGACGCAGGCATCTCTTTGAAATGGGAGAGAAAACTTCCCAGTGTCTCTCAGAGCCCAGCTCTGAAAATGCCTCTCCCCAAACGGCCTTGCCTCTCTCCTAATAATAACTCAGTATTCCATTTTGATGCCCCAAGTCCTCTTCAGGTCCAAGAAGGTGTAGCTAGCTGCATCCCCGTGGCCTGGCAACCTTCAGGGAGGGGAATTATGAAGGTGCCCAGGGCCAATTCACTCTGTTTCCCAGGGGCCGGAAAGCCCAGGTAGCCATGTTTAGTGTGGGCAGAAAGCCCATACTGGAACCATGAGTACTAAGGGCAAGATAGGTCTCACTTGCCCAGGTGGTAATGTCAAGCACTGATCAGCATACCTTTCTTGGGCTCTGAATGGAGGGGCCGTGGCCTCACAGTGCTGATGACGGCCCAATCAGGTTCATAGCCTGGGTCAAAGGTGGGTTCCTCCTCAGAGGTACCAGACTCAGCCCCACTGGAGTCCTTGGGGGAAGAAAGGAGAAAGAGGGGCTGTGGACTCAGGTTCTAGATTAGAGCCTCAAGGTCCTGTTAGAAGGTAGGAGTAGGGCTGGGATGGTGGCTCAGTGGTAGAGCGCTTGCCTTGCATGCCTGAGGCCCTGGGTTCGATTCCCCAGCACCACATAAGATAAAAGCCGGAAGCGGCGCTGTGGCTCAAGTAGTAGAGCGCTAGCCTTGAGCTGAAGAGCTGAGGGACAGTGCCCAGGCCCAGAGTTCAGGACCCACGACCGGACCCAAAAAAAAAAGAAAAAGAAAAAGAAGGCAGGAGTAGAGTGCTGGCCTAACACATATAAGTTCTAGGGATTAGGGCCTCAGCTTGGGAGAGGAGAGAAAAACAACACAAAGCCACAGGCAAATGAGCACAAGCAGCAGGATTCTTACTAACAGTTTTTTATTTTTTGGTCCGGTCGTGGGGCCTGAACTCTGGGCCTGGACGCTGTCCCTCAGCTCTTCAGCTCAAGGCTAGCACTCTACCACTTGAGCCACAGCAGCACTTCTGGCTTTTTTTCCCCCTGCTTATGTGGTACTGAGGAATTGAACCCAGGGCCTCACGCATGCAAGGAGAGTGCTCTACCACTGAGCCACCTTCCCAGACCCCTAACAGTTTTGTAAAAGGCATAAAACCCCAAGAACCCACCGAACTAGTAAGTGAAGAATTGCTCATGGCACCCTAAAATGTGAAAGTTAGGGGTTAGAGGTGTGGCTCAGGTGGTAGAGCAATAGCCAATGAGCAAAAGCATCAGGTACTGAGTTTGAGTCTTGATCTCAGAAGAAAACAGAAAAGATGAAAATACTAGCTGGGTGATGGTGGTGGCTCAAACCTGTAATCCTAGCTATTCCTTTTTTTTTTTTTGTCGGTCGTGGGGCTTGAACTCTGGACCTGGGCGCTGTCCCTCAGCTCTTCAGCTCAAGGTGAGCGCTCTACCACTTGAGCTACAGCGCCACTTCCGCTTTTCTGGTGGTTTATTGGTGATAGGAATCTCATGGTCTCTCCTGCCCGGGCTGGCTTTGAACCACGATCCTCAGATCTCTGCCTCCTGAGTAGCTAGGAGCCACCAGTGCCAGGCAATCCTAGCTATTCTAGAGACTGAGATCTGCAGTCCAAAGCTCCATGCAGAATAGTCTGTGAGACTCCAATTAAGTACCAAAAAGCCAGAAGAGAAGGTGTAGCTCAAGTGATAGAGCACTAGCTTTAGGCAAAACAAGCTAAGGGAGAGCATCAGACTCTGAGTTTATGCCCTTAGTTTTGGCACAAAAAAAGTGAAAGCACTATATTATTCAACTTCAAGAAGAAACCAAGTATAAACACATGCTATACAACGGAAATCCTGAAAATGCCATAAAAGATGGTTGGTGTGACACAAGGAGAAGGCCCTGAGTTCAAACCCCCAACTAAAAGAGGCTAAACAACCCTGCAAATACACTGGGCCATAATGCACTTACATTCCTATAGTACCAGTAAGGGAAATAATACTAGGTTGAAGGGACTGCTGGACAGACTCCAGGAAATCTGCAGATGAGAGCTGTCCTGAGAGCTGAGGAAGTGCTGTTGATGCCCATGAAGGATAAGGAGGAAGGATGGATTGTGGCAGATAAGGCAAGAGATGAGAGCCTCAAGTGGGCCTGGCCTTGATGGCGTACTGCAACAGGAATATGTCACACTACAAGCAACTGGAAGCCAGGCTGTTGCCCCTTCTCTTGCACCAGGGCTCCCTCAGGAATAAAGAGGGAGGGGCATCTCTCCTTTCCCACAGACAAGGAAACAGAGGAGCAGAGAGGACCTAGTTTCCAGCCAGGCTCCCACAGCAATGTTTCATTCAATGCCTTCCACCGCTGCGTCCAGAAAAGATGAACAAAAAGGGGAAAGCCGGAAGCCTACCTTCTTGGAGAAGAGGATCTGCGTGGAATCTCCGGCCTCCTCCACCGGGGCCCAGTGCAGGAGGACGTCATTGTCCTGAGGGAAGTGAGGGGGACTTGGTGGGTCTCCCACCCCAAAGTCTTTCGCTGTCCACAGCCCGACCTCATTCTAGTTCCCACCCCGGTCTTCCGAAGATCTCCTCAGGTTGACTTCCCTCCCGCCTGGGGCCCGCCCAGCCCAGATCCCTTCGGCCTCACCTTCTCCACAACACGAATGACGCCCGCGATGAGGGAACCCGAGTCCTGGTGCTTCTTGGCGCTTGTGTGTAGGTACACACCGCCCTTCTCAAACACCACCTGCAGGAGGGACTTAGTAAGCACCCGGCAGGTGCAACCAATAGGAACGGCCTGGGGGGAGGAACTAATGCAGGGAAGGCGGGGCCAGAGACGCAGAGCGGAGGCGTGGTCAGGCTCAGAGACCCGCCCAGCGTTCGGTGTCAGCGCGCATTCCAAGGGGGCGGGGCTAAGAAATGCTGTCTCCCTCCGGACCGTGGAGGGAAGGGTGACAGCGCGTTTATGGCGGGACGGCGTTTGCCGAGGCTCTGCCTGGTCATCAGCGTCCCCACACGCCACGAGAGAGAAACACATTACGAGACGGGGGCGTTTCGTATAGGCGCAAGCCAGGGAATGGGGTCAGGGTACTTACCCTGTAGCCGGATTCTTCCATAGCCGCCGCTGAGGCCCCACTCTCCCGGCCAGCTCCTTTTCCGGGTCAACGTGTTGTCACATCCGGAGAGAGCACTCCCCTCCAAGCTAGCCAAATGGTAACACTCCTACCTTACTGGAGCTGGAGTGGACGAAACCATCTGTCAAAATGGGGGAGACCAGTAATACAAAAAAAATCTAGTCACATGACAGGCGGCGAGCGTGGAGGCCGCCAGCGATAATACGCATGCGTAGTGCTTCCACTCGCGCCACGAAGTAAACAAGTGGGTGGATCCCAGAGCGCCATACCTCGGGCCTCCCGCGCTCCCGGGAACGCCCACCTCCTCCATCTTGTGTACTGGCACCGACGCTAAGGCACGTGCCATTTTGCTCGAGGGCACAGCCGTAGCCAGCCGGCCGCGGCCATGTTAGTGCGGGGCACCGCAGCGAGGTGTTGGAAAAGGGGAACAGATAAGGGAAAAGGTGAGAGGAGCTGTTCAGCCGCAGAGGCGCTGAGGGACGAAGCCGCCAGCGGCCCCGGAGACGAAGCCGCCCCCGATGAGTTCCTGAGTCACCGCGGAAAGTGGGTGGAGCCGCCATTTTGAAGCTGGGCAAACCGAAGCAAGAACTACTGCCATATTGGATCTTTGACAGCTTGATGCGGAAGGGGGGTAGGTTGGAGGGAGGGAGAGCCCACATACATGGTGGACAGGTGAAACCCGACTGACTGTCATGTTGCGGACGGACACCGTGCCCTTCGCGTCTAAAAACTCGATTACCAGCGAAGGGACGTGTGGTGGCTTCCTCGGTTTATTACGGTCCTGGGTGAACATGTGCGGACAGCCATCTTTCTTGGGGGCAATCAAACTGGTCTAGGCTAGTTTCTGCCTCAGGCGATCCCTCACACCATCTTCCTTATGGGCATTCTGCTTTTTGTCATTGTCCACTAATGTGGATGAAGCCTCCGTGTCCGCCATATTTGTCTTGGGTGGCCCCGGAAAGGGAGGTGGGGTGTGCGCCGAGGAGGCGGGACATGCAGGCGGAAGTGACGTGGGGCGCCGCCATGCCTTTTGAGGGCGGTGACGGCGCCTGGCCGTCCATGCTGGCTCCGGGCACGTGAGTGGAGGCGGCGTTGTGAACCCGGGTATGGGGAAGCTTTGGCCGTACTGAGGTCGAGGGGCGCTGGGAGAGAGTGCGGCTAACGGGAGGGGCCCAGCTGGCATTGGTTAGGGGTCAGCTCGTCCAGCGACCCTCGGTTGAGTGCTGGAACAGAGTGTCCCACAGGAGCCTGTCGTGCCTTTCTCGAGGCAAATCGTAGACAGCCTCGTCTTTCAGGGCTCAGATCCATTTGGGGTGCTTAGCCTTGGGCGTGGGCAGTGTACGCACGGCTTCGCGGGGTCGTTCGGGGGGTTCAGGGAGCCCCTCACCCGGCCAAAGGCGGGACTTCCGGTCCTGGCCCCTCACCTGGGCGGGATTTCCTGTTTTCTTCCTAGACCCGTGGTTCTTGGCTGGCTCCCGGGCGTGGTGGGGTGCTGAGCCCGACGTTCAGCTCGCCCCAGCATGCCTTCACTCCCGATCTGTGGGGTGTCCCACTAGTGACTCTCGGTCACTGGCGGACACTCCCCTGGCTACACCTCTTGAGAGGCCTGTCACCTACGCCCCCCTCCTGGGAAGGTGGATATTCGTCTCCTGCCCCATCTGTCTCCAGGCCTCCGATCCTAGGAGGCGACAGGATTTCCTCCTGGAGGGAGGGCCAGGAGACTGCCACCACTTGGCTACTTTCCTGTCGGGTCACGGCCCCGAGTCCCCAGGCCTTCCCAGAGAGGTCCGTGTAAGTTGCCCTCTTCCTTTTTGCAAAACTCTGGCTGCTCTCTGAAGTGAGGGTACGGTCACGAGCCATTCACTTGGTTTCATCCCAAGATCTAGTGCAGAAATGACTGGGTCCTTTCCCTGGTATCATTTTAATGGAAGCCTCTTGTTTCCTAGGGACTGGAAAGTGAGAACCCAGGCTGGTGTGTCCTTGGGCAAATCACATCCTTGCCCTGAGCATCTCTTTCCTCCATCAGATGGGGGAAACCCTTGGGTCTCGTTATAGCTGTGTGCCTCCTGGGCAGTGTGGCAGTTTGTGTGAGCCTCACTTTTCCCTCCTGGAGGGCAAGACTATAATTTCTAAGGCAGCCAGGGTGGCTGGTGGGGATAAGAACAGGCTTAAGAGCCAGGTGTGGTCTGGTGGCTCAAACCTGTAATCCTTACTATTCAGGGGGCTGAGACTGAGATCATGCTTTGAAGTCAGCCCAGGTAGAAAAGCCAATTAACCAGCAAAAAAGCAGAGTCAGAGGTGTGGCTCAAGTGGTAGAGCACTAGCTGTGAGCAAAAAGCTGAGCAAGAGCCAGAGGTTCTGAGTTCAAGTTCTGGCTCTGGCTGTCCAAGTGATGACTGCAATTCTGCCTCTTTCTGGCCCTGAGGCTTAGTTGGCGGGGTGATGATCAGAGCCCTCATAGGGAGGGGAGGAAGGGCTCATGTGTGGGCCTTGCCTGGATTAGCCTTCCTCTTGTTCGGTTAGCAACTTCCATCTTGGTGAGTGAGCTAGGAGGTGAGAGGTATGCAGTCCTTGCACAAGTTAAGTTTCCAGCACATTGGCTCCCATGACTGACACTGATAAAGGCCTACACAATGAATTCTGTGTCCCAGGATGGGCTTGAACTCCTCTAATGCGTTCACTACCTCTTCAAAGAGGCTCCCTGCTGTCTGCTAACCCTATCTCAACTGCTTTGGTTAATGGGGAAGAAAGAGGCACAGAGACAACCAGTACGTGAGCCCAGGGCACACAGCAGTTTTCAGTCAGCATTCAGGTAGAAACCCAGCATTCTGCCTCTTGGTTTTCTCACTGTTGTAGTCTGCCTGGGGCCGGCCTGTCTGGAGGGGCATAGCGCCCTAGCCTGGGGGACTTAACAGACTGATGTAGGAGGCGGGCAGTGGTACAGCTGTCACCAGCTTGAATGACAGGAGCTGGAATGGAGGGAATGCAGGCGTCCAGAGAACTCTCTCAGGGAGAAAGGAGGTGTTTGGTGTGGGCATGCACACTGCTCTCCCCTTCCTCAGCTCCTACCCCAGGCCACCCAGTTGTGGGAGCAGACAGGGAAGGGGCTGGAACACGACACTCAGGCACTGTGGATGGCAGCCTGGGGTGAGGAAGAATCCCCTCCACAGGGCTGAGAGATTGGCAGTGCCAGGTGGGCCAGTGTCCGCCTCAGCAGGAGAGGACAGCAGGGTGGGAGCCGGGGCCCGGATTGTCTTTTAGCGTAAGCTGCAGCTGTAAGAGAGAAACAGCTGGGATCCATCGCAACCAGCTACTCTCTTCAGCCAGCTGGTCTCAAATGTCATCTTCTAGCATGGACTTGGTGGTGGGCAGGTCGCTACTGACAACTTTTCCTCCCACTTACTGGTATAAGCCACCTTGTCACTAGAGGCTGCGACCTCCAGGGTGAGGATGAGCCATGAGAGACATGGTGACACAGGATAGGTGGCGAGGAGGGAAGTAGGAAGTCTGGAGAAGGCACCACAGTCAGCCGGGACAAGCAGGGTGCCATGGGTGCTCAGTGCCCCACGGGCACCAGGCTATCCCAGTTCCCCTCTCCTGCTCTGGCCCACAGGGCGCGGATGGCGTCGGGGCGGCCGGAGGAGCTGTGGGAGGCTGTGGTGGGGGCTGCCGAGCGCTTCCGAGCCCGGACTGGCACAGAGCTGGTGCTGCTGACAGCCGCGCCCCCTCCACCCCCCCGCCCGGGGCCCTGCACCTACACTGCCCATGGCCGCGGAGCCCTGGCCGAGGCTGCCCGCCGCTGCCTCCATGACATCGCACAGGCCCACAAGGCGGCCGCTGCAGCCCGGCCCCCTGGACCCCCACCCGCCCCACAGCCACCCAGTCCTGTTCCCAGCCCACCCCGGCCAGCCCTGGCCCGAGAGGAGGAGGAGGAAGATGAGGATGAGCCCACAGAGACGGAGACCTCTGGAGACCGGCTGGGCGGCAGTGATAATGGAGGTGAGAGAGCTCTGGGTGGGGGCTCCATGGCCTGGCCCTGGTCAGCTCTCCAAATGGGGCTCTCCTGGGAGGGACACTGCCAATGACATTCATGTTGAGATCCCAAGATCCTCTAGGGAGGCTGGCTTAGAATGAGCTGCGTGTCCTCGGACCACTCAATTACCCTCTCTGAGCCTTATACCTATGTCCTAAAGTTAGTTTTTGTTGAGGCTCTTGGGAGCCTCAACGTTTTCACAAAGTCAGGGCTCCGAGCTAGTGGTCTCACCTTCCAGAAGAGCCACGGCCACAGAATACTAGGTGGTTTGCATGTGTGTGCGTGCATGAATTTGGAAGTTGGATACTTCCAAGACTGGACTGTAACGAGGCTTTGAGGAGTAGGAGTTCTTCATTTGTTATTACTCATGGCCAGTCTCCTCTCCATTGCTGAGAAAACCACACAGACTAGAGGACAGAGTACTAGGTTCAAATCCTCCTGGTGATGCCACTTTTTAAGCTATGAGCCCTCAGGCAGGTGATACAACCCACGTCTCCACCTGTGAAGCAGGAGCCATCTTCCATCCTGTCAGCGAGGTTTTTTTTTTGGGGGGGGGAGGTTCGTGGTGTGGGCCTGAACTCGGGGGCTGGGCCTTGTCCCTCAGCTCTTCAGCTTAGGGCTAGCACTCTACCACTTGAGCCACAGCGCCACTTCCAGCTTTTTCTGCTTATGTGGAGCTGAGGAACGAACCCAGGACCTCATGCATGCAAGGCAAGCACTCTGCCACTGAGCCACCTTCCCAGCCCTCAGCAAGGGTTTTGAGTCACACCATCCCAGACATGTTAGAGGTGTCTGGTCATGCTTGGTGTTGGCTCCCAAGGGGCAACAGGTGGACAGGAATGGCTCCATTGGTGACGAGGCTGGTGCCAGGCATAGCAGAGGCAATGGCCGGCTGTAGGCGGGGCATGTGGTATGGGCAGCCTGACCATGGGCCTGCGCCATCCACAGGGCTCTTCGTGATGGACGAGGACGCCACCCTCCAGGACCTGCCTCCCTTCTGTGAGTCAGACCCCGAGAGCACAGATGGTGAGTGTCCCCTGTCCCCGGCTCCCCCCGTCCCCCTGGGGCCTGGGACCTGTGCAGAGACGGGGCTGAAGTCGGCCATGGTTTTGCAGATGGCAGCCTGAGTGAAGAGACTCCAGCCGGCTCTACCACCTACTCGGTGCCCCCTGCCTCCGCACTGCCCACCCAGCAGTATGCCAAGTCCTTGCCCGTGTCTGTGCCTGTCTGGGCCTTCAAGGAGAAGAGGGCAGAGGCACGGTCCTCGGATGAAGAGAATGGGCCGGTGAGGGCAAGGGGGACTGGGCGGAGGGGGGGTGGGTCAGAGCCACTACCTCCAGGGATGCACTGTCATCCCGGGATTGGCCGTGGGGTCTCGCCAGAGCCCCTTGGCCCTGGATCCTGGTGCCTTGTGGGAAGCAGCTCCAGTTACTGGACACTCGGCCCTGAGGTCTGCCATGTCTGCTGTCCTCTCTTCTGCTCAGCCTCCTGGCTCCTGGGCCATGGCTGTTATTGGCTCAGGACCAGCCCTTTTGGTGGCCGTGTGATGTCCCCGCACTGTCATTGCATCTGGGCCCTTGATAACCCCTTATTTCCAGGCGAGACTGAGGCCATGGAGGTTCCCTGCTGGTGGGTGGCACGTGCACGCCTAATGGACGGCAGCCGTGGTGGCCCAGAGCGGGGCTGGCAAAGGGCAGAGCGGCTAGGAAGGCTTCCTGGAGGAGGTGGTGTCTGCGTGGGGTGCAGCAGCTCCTACCCCGGGCAGGACGAGGTGGACCAGGCACCAGAACCAGGGCGGGACGCGCTGGGCGGGCCTGGGCCCCCAGTGCAGGCTCTGACCCCTGGGGTCTCGGTTTCCGCAGCCTTCCTCGCCCGACCTGGACCGCATCGCGGCCAGCATGCGCGCACTGGTGCTGCGGGAGGCCGAGGACACCCAGGTCTTCGGGGACCTGCCTCGGCCGCGTCTCAACACCAGCGACTTCCAGAAGCTGAAGCGGAAGTACTGAGGCCCCAGGAGCAAGGCTCCGGGCCATGGCCGCCCGCCTCACACTACGCCCCCGCCCCGCCCCCGGGGCTGGCCAATCGGAGAGGGGTCCTGGCCCGGCCTTGGGGGGGGCCCAGCCAATCCCCAACTCCCTTCCGGCCCGCCGCCTCCGCATGAGGGGGCCCGGACTGTCCCGTTTCCTGATTGGTCCGTTGGCCTTTTTTCTGCCCAGCGACAGTCTCTTTCCTCGGTGGGATTGGCTCGTTCCCCGGGGGCGTGGCTAGTACTGAGCCGCTGTCGTTCTTTCAAGCCACGGAGTTTTGAGTCGCGCGACTGCTGCTCCGGGCCCGAAAGCGCCCGGCCGAGCCCCAGGATTGGCTAGTGGTGTCCACGGCCTGGTGACTGGGCAGCTCTTCCAAGCGACCGGCTCCGATCAGCCGCGCGGAGGCGTGGCCGAGCACCCCTGCCGAGCCCCGAATTTACACTACTGGGCCGGGTCTTTTTTTTTGCCCGTCCTCACAATTGTACCCCTACTTCTCAGGGATGGCCCAGTCCTGTCCCTGCGTGTCACCGGCCCGTCCCACAACAGCCTGCCAAACAATCTCTCTCGTCCTTGCGTTCAGGACGGTACCAGCTCTCGCCCCTTTCCCCCCACCCCCACAGGTGCCTTAAAGGGCCCTCGTCCACCCTAGGTGGGGGGCAGGGGCTTCACTCTCCTGCCCTGGCGTGGGGAAGAGAGTGGGGTGGGATTCGGGAGTTGGGAGGGGCGCTCTGAGATTAAAGTTTTACCTCTGATACACGAGTGTCAGGTGTTGAGTGCTGAACCTTTTCTAAAGCCAGAGAACATCGCCAAGCCAGAGGTGAAAAGGTTTGCCCCAGCCGGGCACCGGTAGCTCACGCCTGTCATCCTAGCTACTCAGGAGGCTGACATCTGAGGATCACGGTTCAAAGCCCGCCAGGGTAGGAAGGTCCATGAGACTCTTCAATAAACCGCTAGAAAACGGGAAGTGGTGCTGTGGTTCAAGTGGTAGAGCACTAGCCTTGAGCTGAAGAGCTGAGGGACAGCACCCAGGCCCAGAGTTCAAGCCCCATGGCCAACAACAACAACTAAAAGCTTTCCTCCCCGTTTTATGGATGAGAAAACGGGGATTCACAGGGAGAACAGTCCTGTGTTCATGGGCGGGATCTACATTATCAGGGGGATGACTGTTAGAACTGGAGTCTTTGAGGACTGGAGGCCAGGAATACCCACACAAGACCGCCTACTGGGCCTTGCCTGGCATGAATAGGCTGCCGGAGGGTAGACACTGGCTAGAAATTAGGGCTGGCAGAATTTAAGATGAGTATCAAGGGATGATGGATATTATTTACAAAGAATATGTATTTAGCCTGGCCCTGGTGGCTCATGCCTGTAATCCTAGCTACTCAGGAGGCTGAGATCTGAGGATCTCGGTTCAAAGCCAACCTGGGCAGGAAAGTCAGTGAGACTTAACTCCAATAAACCACTCGAAAACCGGAAGTGGTACTGTGGCTCAAGTGGTAGAGCACTCGCTTTGAGCTGAAGAGTGCAGGGACAGCGCCCAAGCCCAGAGTTCAAGCCCCACAACCGACAAAAAAAATATATATATATGTATGTATTTATTTATCTTCTATTGGTCACATAGTCCATTACAAAGTACCTGTTAGCCACAGACTTTTGCTGCCTTGTTATAAACACTATTTGCTCACACTATTTACTCAGTATAAATTCCCTCTTTCTTTTCCTCCGAAACAAATCCAGAGCTATCTGGACTTTTTTTTGTCTCCTAAACTGAAGTTCTGAATACCCCAAAATAAAGTCCTTTTTTTTTTAAAGAATGAATATAGAGTCTGGGAATGTGGCTTAGTGCTGGAGTGCTTGCCTAGCATGCATGAAGCCCTGGGTTCCATTCCTCAGTACCACATACACAGAAAAAGCTGAAAATGACGCTGTGGCTCAAGTGGTAGAGAGCTAGCCTTGAGCAAAAGAACCTCAAGGACAGTGTCCGGGCGCCGAGTTCAGCCCCTAAGACTGACACAAATAATTTAGGGCTAGGAGACTGAATAGCGTCTCACATCAGAACCCCTCCTGAGGAGTGCAAACAATGGCGATTTTACGCAGGGCTAGTTGCCTGCATCCATACGTTCGTTCTTAAGCTCTGGCAGGAACTGACCATCTTCACTGTAAGAGGGAACTGCGGCATGCGGGCAAAGGAGAACATCTTGCTGTGGCGGGCGCGATCGTGGGGTGGGGGCCCGGGTTTCTTCCATTGGCGAAAGGGATCACCGAAAAGCACGGCAGGCTTTTATCTACTCCAGCCAAGGGGCCGCGGAAAACCTGCAGATGGAGGCTCCACGCGCCTCCTACTGGCCAGGATCCCACACTGCAGTCGGGATGCCGAGAGGGCGGAGCCACGGGGGCCTCGGACCGCCTAGAGCGGTCCTAAGGCCCAGAGGGGCCCGGCTCGCGGTGGGAGGGACCAAAGCACCGCCTCTGCGTCACTTCCGCCTACGGAGTAGTAGAGCGGCGTGCCGCGGGCGGAGCCTCTAGGGCGTCTACAGACTTCACCGGTGAGTACCGGGAAGCGTGAGAGCGCGCAGGGGCGGTGGGGCGCCCTCCTCCCCGACCCCCCAGGGCTTGGAAGGCGGTCGGGACCCGAGGCCCGATGGGTGGTGGCCGACAGGGGAAGTTCCCAGTGACCTGGAGGGGGCGGGACTCCCGGGTTCAAGCCCGGCCACTCGTCACCTGCCGCGGGTCCCTCCTCATCCCAGGCCGGAGCCCACGATGGCCGAGGGCGAGGCCCGAGGCCGCCTGTGGCTGGAGAGCCCCCCAGGGGGGGCGCCCCCCATCTTCCTGCCCACGGACGGGCAAGCCCTGGTCCTCGGGCGCGGACCCCTGACCCAGGTTACAGACCGGAAGTGCTCCCGAAACCAAGGTGGGTGGGGCCTCGGCGGGAGGGGGTGGGGCCTGCGCCGGAGCGGGACCCGGGTGCTCTTGGAAGGAGGGCAGCACCGTCATCCGAGAGAAGGGGTCTGCTAGCAGTCTTTCCCAAAGTTGACGGGTGTTCCTGGGAAGCTTAGGAAGCTAAAGGCTGTGCCCGGGGAGGGCAGGGCGGGGTGAATCCCGGGAGAATTATCCTGGGCACCGGAGGTGCAGAGGGCATCTGGAAGCCTGAAATGGGCCACTGCCCTACCGACCCCATGGGAAAACGTAAATGTCCTTGGTGATCTGTGTCTTCACTTGGTGCAATCCTGAGCAAATCGCAATTGTACATGGTCCTAGGAACTTTCCCGCTTAGAAGCCCATTCTCCCACTTCTTGGGGGTCAGTGGTGGGATGGGTACTGTGGCCCCCCTGCTTCTGCTGAGGCCTGGGAGCAAAACCTAACGCAGCCCCCTCAATCCTCAGTGGAGCTGGTTGCAGACCTAGAGACCCGGACGGTGGCAGTGAAACAGGTACCTGGGCTTCAGCAAGGGCTGGGGGCAGAGTTCCTGGAGGACTCACCATAATAGGGAACTTTTTAATTGGGCAAAATTAGAAGCTTATGGCCTTTCCAAATCCCTGATTGGTCATGCGTAGCAAGGAGGTGGGGCCTGAAGCTTTGACTGGTCATTGAGAAAGTTGAGCCTCTTCCAATGGAAGAGGCTCTTGGAGTAGAGTTATTCCCAGCTGTCCCCTTTTTCTCTGCAGCTGGGTGTTAACCCTACAACTGCTGGGACCCAGGAATTAAGGCCAGGGTTGGAGGAGTCTCTTGGTGTGGGGGAGACACTGTATTTGGTCAATGGCCTCCACCCACTGACCCTGCGCTGGGATGATACCCGCACACCAGGCCTCCAACCAGATTCTCCACCTGGCACCCCACCGGTGACACCTCCCAGGGAGAAGCGGGAGGAGGAGGCCAAACAGCAGAAAAAGAGGATGCGGACAACATCCCCAGGTTGGCAGAACTTGGAGAAGCTGCTGGTGTTCACAGCACCTGGAGTAAAGTCTCAGGACAAGGTGAGGGTCACACCGGAGTGGAGAGCAGTGGGGGACCCAGCTGATCCAAGGGCGGCTGTAAGGGCCTGCTGTATGTAGGCCCATGCTGCCCCCAGGGACTGGGCTTCAGTGATGACCAGCCTGGCCCTTATTCTGGTCTTATTCTCAACCCTACATGAACCTTAAAACACAGGTGACCTGATGGGTTCTGAGTGCCCCGTAGAATCCTTGATCTGGTTTTGACCACCTTGAGCCTGGGCCTTGCATGAGACATGCGGACCCCATGTCTCTGTGTCCTCACCTCTGAGACAGGTGGGGCTGCAGAGAGCAGGTGGAAGCCTGGGTGAGGCTTCGAGGGTGCAACTATCCTCCATTCTTGCTGTTCCCAGGTGGCTGCTTTTGATCTGGACGGGACACTCATCAGCACCCGTTCTGGAAAGGTCTTTCCTACCAGCCCCAGTGACTGGAGGTGAGAAGGGGCCAGAGAAGAGACCAAGTGACCGCTTGGAGCCCCTGGCCCTTGCTCAGGCGCTGCTTCTCATCTGTCTTAGGATCTTGTACCCGGAGGTTCCTAGGAAGCTCCAGGAGCTGCATGCCCAGGGCTACAAGGTGTGTGTGCATGCCCGTGCTGCAGGTCCGTGGGGGGCCTGGGTGAGGGGCCTCCTGGTGACATCATCTGCTCCTCAGCTGGTGATCTTCACCAACCAGATGGGCATTGGGCGAGGGAAGCTGCCAGCAGAGGAATTCAAGGCCAAGGTGGAGGCTGTGCTAGAGAGGCTGGGGGTTCCCTTCCAGGTATGGCTAGAGGGAGGCTGGGGAGAAGCGGGAAGGGACGGGGGCCTTGCCAGGAGGATGGGGATCCAGAAAGAGCCAGCCCAGCATGAGGCCCAGGCAGGAGCTGGGACAGACCTAGTATACGCTAGAGGAGAAGCCAAGGAGGCCTAGGTCTCTGCCATACCCACAGGTGCTAGTGGCCACGCACGCGGGGCTGTACCGGAAGCCAGTGACTGGCATGTGGGACCACCTGCAGGAGCAGGTGAGCCACCCCTTCCCCCCACCCGCCGGGTCCCATGTCCTGGGACCTCCTCTTCCTCTGCCTCCCTTGGTCCTTGACATCGGTGTCTAGCTGTCCTGTCCCGGGGGTGGTTTGAGCCCAGTGCTCTTCAGCCATGAAGACCAGAGTGGCTGATGGGCCGTTGTGGGCATTCGTTTGTGCCCCTGTGTGCCAAGGACTCCTAGTGTGACCAGCCACCCACAGTGCTTCAGGACCTGGGTGTCTGCAACCTGAATACCTGGGCTGGTATAGGGCACTGGGGGGGGGGGCTGTGAGGCAAGATAAAGGGGTGTCATTTTGGCCAAGGTAGTGGGGGCCTCTGAGAAAGTGTCCTTTGAGTAAAGGTCACTGGAGTAAAAGCTGCTGGGCTGGGCATGGCAGACCAGGCCACAGGTGGCTGGACGTGGGCACAGCGCGCCCTCTGCTGGCCGCCGGGGGCCAAGGTGGGGGAACCAGGTGCCAAGTGGAGTCCAAATCCTGGACCACTGGAGGGAAGGGACGTGAGATGTGCAGTGCAGGACAGTGGAGCAGCGGGGACCCCCTCCATGCAAGGTGTTGGGGTGCTCAGTACCTGTCTCTCCCAGGCCAATGAGGGCGTGTCCATCTCCATCACAGACAGCGTTTTCGTGGGGGGTAAGGCAGAGGGGGGTGAGGTGGGGGATGGGGGGGCGGGACTGGGTCTGGCTGGGTGGTGGACAGGTGCCTGTGTTCCAGATGCCGCTGGCCGCCCTGCCAACTGGGCCCCAGGCCGGAAGAAGAAGGACTTCTCCTGCGCGGACCGCCTGGTAAGCCCTACCCCATGCCCTGTACCATGGGGCCGCGGGCACCGCCTGACCTTGGACCCCCTCTGCCTCCCCAGTTTGCTCTCAACCTCGGCCTACGCTTCGCCACGCCGGAGGAGTTTTTCCTCCAGTGGCCAGCAGCCCGCTTCGAGCTCCCAGCCTTCGACCCAGTGAGTTCGGGGGGCAAGCGGGGCTCGGGGCAGGAGTGAGGGCACAGACCCCAAGTCCCCCACATCCTCCTCCTGTCTCCCAGTCCTCCTCCTGTCCCCCACATCCCCCTCCTGTCCCCCACATCCCCCTCCTGTCCCCCACATCCCCCTCCTGTCCCCCACATCCCCCTCCTGTCCCCCACATTCCCCTCCTGCCCCCTAGTCCTCCCTCCTGTTCCCCACATCAGCCCCGCATGCCTCCTTCCTCTCGTCCAAAACCTCCAGAGGACTGTCCCGCGGTCTGGGCCCCTCTGTCTGCCGGAGTCCGCCACCCTCTTGAGCACCAGCCCCGAGGTGGTGGTCGCCGTGGGATTCCCTGGGGGTGAGATGCCCTGACACCACCCTCAGTCCGGCCGCCCTCGGGGTCCACACCCCGCTGGCCCCGCACTGACCCGATCCTGCCCCCCAGCCGGGAAGTCCACCTTCCTCCAGGAGCACTTGGTGTCAGCCGGATACGTCCACGTGAACAGGGTGCGACCCTGGGCAGCCTCTACCGGGCCGCCCTGCCTACCAGTGACCTGTCCCCCTCCCCCGTCCCTCCCCTCCCCCGCCCCGTGGTGACCTGTCTCCTCCATCCCTCCCGCTCTGCTCGCAGGACACGCTGGGCTCGTGGCAGCGCTGCGTGAGCGCCTGTGAGGCGGCGCTGAAGCAACAGAAGCGGGTTGTGATTGACAACACCAACCCGGACGCCCCCAGCAGGGCCAGGTATGAGGGGCCCGGAAGGGCTCGCGGGAGGCCCCGAGTAGGGTCGGAGGGGCCGGCGACAGCCCGCATCTTGCTACCCTCACAGGTACATCCAGTGCGCCCGGGACGCGGCCGTGCCCTGCCGCTGCTTCCACTTTCCTGCCTCGCTGGAGCAGGCGCGCCACAACAACCGGGTGGGTTGACCCCGCCCGCCCACCCCAAGGAGGTCCAACCCCTGGCCTCCCCCCTCCCTCTCCCCCCCCCAAACCGCCCGTGTTCTCCACTCCCCGCAGTTCCGGGAGATGACTGGCTCCTCGCACGCGCCCGTGTCTGATATGGTCATGTTTGGATACAGGTACCTCTCCCGAGCGGGGCCCGACGGGGCGTCGCCTCCCCCCCCACCTCACCGCCCTCTCCTCCCCCAGGAAGCAGTTTGAGGCCCCCACGCTGGCCGAGGGCTTCTGCGCCATCCTGGAGATCCCCTTCCACCTGCGGCTGGAGCCGCGGCTCGAGCGGCTGTACCGCCAGTTCTCGGAGGGCTGAGCTCCGGCCTGTACCCCAAAATAAATGTCTATTTTTGTTCCAAGCCTGGTGGACTTTGCGGGGAGGATGTGCCACTGGGGGTCCGGGGCTGTGCCAGACACAGTGCCCACTGCGTGCTCGGAGGTGAAGTCTGGGTCTGCAGCACTGGGCGACCAGCTCCAATCCCGGCTCACTCCGTTCCTGGTCTAAAACAGGACCCAACCCTGCCAGCACCGCTGAGCACACACACAGCCCCGAGGCCGCCGCATGCCTGGGACCCCGACAGGGGCTGCCCGGACCACCACCGGAGCCCTCCTGGCTCCTGGAGAGGGCACGAGAAGGTTCCAGAGGCTAAGGCCACTGGCAGTCATTCCTGGCTTAGGGCAGCTGGCATTCACTACCTGTGCCACGTGAGCTGGTGACGGATCTGCAGCCCCCACCCACCCCAACCTCTCGGGACTCCAATCCCCTCAACACAGGATGGCCCCTGGGTCACTGCTGTCAGCAGCGGGCACAGCTGCGCCCCTCATGTGCAGGAAGCAGTGATAGGGGTTAAAAGACTTTATTGGGGAACAGCACAGGGGCCGGGACCGTCCTCCGTGACTGCAGGGCGCTGTCGTCACGGTGCTGGGCAGGCGCAGTCCCGGGGCCTCTGCTTAGAAACATGGAACCTGGAGGGGGGACAGTGCAGGGGCTGGCGCACCGCTTCCACAGCTGGCCGATGGCCCGCAGGTGCTGGAGGCAGGCCTGTCATCCTGGGGATGGGGCCTCTTCCTGGCCCCCCACGGGTCGCGGGTGCATCCGCCTTCCTTGGGGGGGGGGGCACTCACCAGTCTCCGCGGGGTCTCGTCTGGGACTCCTGAAGGCCCGGCCAGGGCGCCACTACCCCCCCATCTGCAGAGGGAGAGGGGTGGTGAGGGGCAGGGGCTGGGAGGGACAGGGGTGAGGTGGGGGAGGGTGGCGCTCACCCCACGCTGCTGCTGCTCCTGCTCCAGGTTCCGCTGCAGCACCTGCTGCTGGTTGGCGATGACGCGGCGGATGCCGTTGACGAAGTTGCTCTGGTCATGAGGGATGAGGCCGATGAAGATCTTCTTTTCGGAGGAGTAGAGCAGCATGAGCACTCGGATCTCGCAAGAAGCCTTGTAGGAGAAGTGCACGCAGCCAGCCTGGGGGTGCGGGCCGGGCACGTCACTCACAGGCTGGGGTGCCCCGGCCCAGTGAGGCTGGGCTGCCAGGGGCGGGGTCACCCGTGGCAGCCCCTGGCAAGGCAGGGACAGGCAGGGCCCCGGGGCAGCCCGTGGGTACGGCGGCGGTGGGACTCAGGGCACGCAGGGGTGCGTGGAGCACCCGACCGGCTGCACTCACGAAGCCGTTGTCCATGATCCGGCAGAGGCTCTTGAGCGTCTCCAGGTCCTTGGTGAAGTGGAACTGCACCAGGCGCGAGTTGCGGAACAGCGGCACGAGCGTGGTCTGCGGGCCAGGGCAAGGCGCAGGCTGTGCCGGGGAGCCCCGCCCAGCCCTGTGCCCCACGCCCCTTGGCCAGCGCCGCCCCACACTTACCAGCAGCTGCTGCGGGATGAGCTGCATGCACAGCTTCCGCGGCCACTGCTCTGTCCGCCTGTGGACACGTGGAGGGCGTCAGGCGCGGGGCGTCGGTGCAGGCTCCCCACGCCTCCCGGCCCCGCACTCACAGGATCTCCCCCTGGTTCACGTAGACGTGGGACGGCAGCCACCTCTTGGACCGGCTGTTGGGCTCAGGCCTGGGCTTTGGGGCAGAGCAAGGGGTGGTGCCTCAGGCGGGGCAGACCCCACTGGGGGGCCCTGTACCCTCAGGCCTGGTCTGCTCACCTCCTGCCACTCCATCACGCCACTCCACGCCAGGAACTTGTTGTTGACGATCTGCACAGGCCCTGAGTGCATGCCACCGGGACCCACGGCCTGCAGGGGAGGCGGGGTGGGATGCGCCCTGGAGACCACCCCAAGACCCTGCACCCCTGCCTTGACGCCCCCTCCCACCATGCTCTGCCTCAACCGATACCCCAGCACCTCCTGCCCTCCCAAGGCTCCCCCGCTGCCAGTGCCCCTTTTATCCCTCATCCTGGTGGAGCTGCTCTCACACCCCTGGGTAAACTGAGGCCCACCTGCTTGCGGGTGGTGATGACCTGGCGGATGGCATTGACGAAGCCGCTCTGGTCATAGGGGATGAGGCCCATGAAGATCTTCTTCTTGGATGAGTACAGCAGCATGAGCACGCGCACCTCGCATGGGGAGATGTGAGGGAAGAGCATGCAGCCCGCCTGGGGGAGGGGGAGTGCTGGTCAGGGCAGGGGTGCATGCTGAGCTGTCTGCACCTGGGCGCCTGCCCAGCCCCACCCCACTGTCTTGCGACCCATGCAGGGAAGTGCTGCATGGCTGCTCATTAAATGAAGTGCCAGCAAAACCTCTTCTAGGGGCGCAGAGCGTCTGACAAAAGCCCACTCACTTGGTGTCTGGGCAAAGGGGGGACCCTGCTACTTCCTCACTGCCAGCCTAATTTCCCTTTGCCCTGGGTCATGGACCGCTGCAGGCTGAGAGAAGCCCGAGGCCAAGTCCCTGGGGCCGTGGCCTTGGCCTGGCCTCGTGACCTGCCCTGCAACCCCACATTGCCAGTGGGGGGATTGCTGAGTCCGCTCCACCCCCAGCCCTTCTAGCAGGGCAGGGGGGTGGGGTTCCTCCGCCAAGCCACGCCCCTCCAGTGGCGATCAAGCCACGCCCCCAGGTCACGCCCACTCACGAAGCCGTTGCCCATCACGCGGCAGAGGCCCTTGAGCGAGTCGCAGTCTCTGTTGGTGAAGTGGAACTGGGCCAGCTGGGAGTTGCGGAACAGGGGGCCCAGGGTGGTCTGGGGGTGACAAGGCAGGGCAGGTCAGCAGCGGTGGGAGGCCCGGACGTGGCCGGTCATGGGGCAGGGGTGGCGGCGCTCACCAGCAGCTGCTGTGGAATCAGCTGCATGATCAGCTTCTGTGGCCACTGGTCCGTCTCCCTGCGGGGAGGGGGGCGGGTCAGGGGGCGGCGCCGTCCGCCCGGGGCCGCCCACCCCAGGCACTCACAGGTTCTCGCCCCGGTTCACGTAGGCCTGGCACGGCAGCATCCGCTTGAGCTTGGCGGTGGAGTCCGAGTAGGGCCTGCGCTTCTGCGGGGAGGGAGGGGTGGGGCGGGGTCAAGGCCTCGCCCGGGGCCCAGCCCACCCCCCTTCCCTCTGGCCCCGGGACTCACCTCCTGCCACTCCAGAACCCCGCTCCAGGCCAGCAGCTTGTTGCTGAGCCGGTGCTCATTCACCGCCAGCCCCCCGAGGGTCAGCCCCGGAGAAGACGGCCCGATGGGACCCAGGGCGCCGAAGACCCGCGCGCCTTCCTGCGGCAGAAGGGGACACTGAGGCTGGGGCCAGGCTGCACCCACACACTCCAATGGGGACCTCCCTTCCCCTACAGGGGGGCAGGAGGGGTTCCTCTTCTGTGTCTCCCCAACTTAGCCTGCCACACTAAAACACACCCCTACTAACACAGCAGTGGACAAACTTCACTTCCAGGCTCCATTCAACACCTCGTGCCCCAGTGGCCCGCTGCTGCTCCCAGGCTGCTGGCCCAGTGGGGTGCTGCCAGCCTCCCCCACACCCTCTGGTCAACTGGGCCAACCCAACTCAGAAGCCGGATGCCCTGACAGCTTTCTGTGCCTGGCTGTGGGGCCTTGGCACAGCTGCCCCATACAACAAACTAGCCAGCTGCCAGCCTGACACACCACTGGCCCTGTCCCCCAATGCCCAGAGCCCTTCGGAGGAGCCCATCACCCTCAAAAGAGTGAATCAGGACAGCGCGTGGAGGGTCTCATAGCACCATGTGCAAGCAACAGAAAAATGCAAAGCTCCAAATCATCACAGACACTCGATACAAGCCAAAGCCTCTCAGAACAAGCCAGGGAAGGGTCTGGAAAGAGGCAGAAAGCCTATGCATGAATGCTCAGCAGTAGGCAACTCTACATGAAAACATTCTATATGGTATGGTTGATGGGGCTTGAACTCAGGGCCTGGGCGCTGTCCCTGAGCCTCTCTGTGCTCAAGGCTAGCACTCTACCACAAGTCACAGTGCCACTTCCAGGTTTTTCTGTGTATGTGAATCTGAGGACTCGAAACCAGGGCTTCCTGCATGCTAGGCAAGCACTCTACCACTGAGCCACCTTCCCAGCCCTGCATATGGTCTTTTTAAATCTGAATAAGCAGCAAGGTTTGCGTGTAACCCAGCTTCTTGCACATACCAGGCCCTGCCACTTGAGGCACGCCTCCATCCCTTTGCTTTTCGTTTTTGACAGGGTCCCACTAACTTTGCCCTAGTTGGCCCAGGACAGAAATCTTCCCTCCAGCTCCTGAGGAGCTGAGATTACAAGCATGTACCACCACACTGGCTTTAAATTTTCATTTTTGTGGAGCTCATGATGCATAAAAACAATGAACATGTTTGCCATCAGGCCAGGTGACCTGGGGGTGTGGCGATATGATCAGGAGGAAGCTGGGAGCAAACGCAGTGAGGAAGTGTTGGGGTGAAGACAGACAGGAGGATGGCCTGAGGCAGGGAATGGCGCTGCTGAAGCCTGGAGTTTCTGGACATTCAGCATCGGATGGCTGGGTGCTGGCATATGAAGCATAAATGTAGTGAGGGCGGCTAGCTGCAGGAGCCACAGGAGCCCCACGCCCACGGGGCTGTGTGTGGACCAGAGCTGGTGCGCTGCACACGTGCTTGGGGCCTGCATTGGACCCATGGCCAGTGTTTACTGCCATGCCGACAGGCCCAGATTAGTAGCAAGCAAACACGATTAGAAGCCCAACATCACTTCCAGCTACACCCTTCAAGGAGGCAGCCGTCTGGACAGTGAACCCCTCTCTCAGCCTCTGGAGAGTGGGGATTATGAGCAGGTGCCAGCTGGCCCAGCTCGACCCAGCTCCTAGCACAGGAGTCGGGACCTGGAAGCACAGGCAGAAGGACAGGACGGCCCCTTCCCCAGGCCCCTCTGCCCTCCTGCCACGGAGGGGGCGGGCCGCACTGAGGGCCGCGAGGGGAGGGTGTATTCGGGCTAGGTAGACGCACGGGCCTCGCTGTCACGCGTGGTGAGAAAGTCTAACCCAACAGGGAGGCGCCAGGGGCGAGGGCCTCGTCCAACTCCTCGCGGACTCCCGGTGAGCCGCCGAGGCGACGCGGGGCCGGGGCCGAAGCGCGCCCGAACCCCCCCTCCCCCGCACACCGGGGCCAGCGGTGCGCGCTTGTCCGCGCGTGCACCGTCGCGGTGGGCAGTTGGAACCCATCCTAGCCCCCAAGCAGCGCCCGATGTGTGTCAAGGGGGTGCGGGGCCCCGAGGCGCGCGGGGCACGGCGTCCGCCCCGCGAAGGCGGCCCGCATCGGCACGGGCGC
>NW_012267321.1:1154890-1206680 GCF_000151885.1 Dipodomys ordii | reverse complement strand
GGGCTCGCGGGCCGGAGAAGACGGGCCGGGCCGGGTCGTACCAAGCGCGGGGGACGCCCCGTTGTAGGGGTCGCCGCGGCCGAACCACTGCGGCGCCCGTGGGGGGGATCCCGGCGCGTACCAACCGGGACCGCGAGGGGGTGGGGCCGGAGCGTACCAAAAAAGGTCGGCCGAGCCCCGGAGAGGAACGATTGGCAGTGGCGTGGCGATGGGCCGTCCCAGCGAGGGGGCGGAGCTGCGAAGACGTGCGGGCCAGGAGCAGCTTTGAGGGGGGTGTGGCGACAGCGAGACTGCGTTGGGAAGAGTGGAAGAAATCAGGCGAAACCAAGTCGGCCACGGGGGGCGATATAACACAAGGAGCGCTCACCAAAGTCCCGAGAGATGACACCAAAAGACCTGGGGAAAGACGGGAGGCTGGACTAGAGGGCCAGGGGGCCACGGAAACTACCTGGAGGCCTTGGGGCTATGAGTCGCACCACGCACGAGGGAAAGGCTTTTGGAAGCGGTGACGTGGCTAGGCGGGCAAGGGACTACAACTCCCAGAGTACTACGCGAGACATGGGCGGGGTCGGAGGGGCCCTACAGAACCCATTGGTCTTAGCTGCTTGCCCATTGGCTCCTGGGCCAAGGTTCCGCCCACCTCCTCCTGCACCTCCAAGATTCTCAGACCGCTTGTCTCACAGTTCGTTGATTCTTTCGCTCAACTTAAACCGAGCGCCCACGTAGTTGCTAGTTGTGTACGATGTTGTTTCCGTTTCTAGCAACGAGGGGCGAAGAGTCGCCCTGGGACGTGGGCTCGCAGCTAGAGTCACCCCCCGAGAAGGCCGGTGGTAGGGCGAGGGAAGATGGGGCAGAGATTGTTTTCTGTTTTGCAGGACTGAGGATGGAACCCAGGACCCCGGTTTGCTAGGCTTGGGTTCGACCATTGAGCCAGCCCCTAACTTTTTTGTGTACTGACCGTGTACGGTGTGAACTCACGGCCTCAGCTTGCTAGGTTGGCTCTCTACCATTTTAGGAACCAGCCCTGCTTGTTGGTCACTTTGAAAATGGAGCCTTACCCAACTTGGCTGCCCCAGCTGCCTTGGAATCATGCTCTTCAAGGTCCCAACCTCCCAAATAGCTGAAATTACAGGAGTGTGCAACCAGCACCTGGCTGCAGTTTGAGATAGTGACCATTTTCACTCACCCAAACAGGCTCGCAACGATGTTTTGTTTTTCCCCATTTCCTCACGAACTTTCCAGTCGTGTCTCATTGCTATTAGAAATTATAACAATGCAAGTCAGGTGCTAATGGCTCACTGTAATCCTAACTATTCAGGAGGCTGAGGATCATGGCCAGCAAAAAGCCAGAAGTGGAGGTGTGGTAGAGTGCCAGCCTTGAGCAGAAAAAAACCAGGGGACAGTGCCCAGTACACACACACACAAACACACCATGCATTCCAGCCTGGCCCCAGTAGTAGCAGTACTTGCCAAAAACAAAAGGATCAGACTGTTTCCAACTACCCACTCCCTTCTCCCTTCCGGGGGCAAGCTAGTCTTTACACACTGGGGTGACTTTTATCTTCTGGTGTTTGGGAGAAAAGCTTTCTCTGGAGGTTGGCTCTGTCAGTGCTGGCTGGCTTTCAGGCCGGCCGCCCCCTCACCTGTGCTGGGGGTGCTCCACTTGTCCTCTCTGTCTCTGCATGTATAGCCTGATCAGGTCACAACAGTGCCCATGTCTCACCTAACTGGATGTGATGATCAAAAGGACCCTGGCTGGCCACTGATGACCAAACGTGGTTGGCAACACGTCTTATCTTTCTGACAGTCTGTTTTGGAGCCCAAGGACGATTTCCTGCCTGGCATATTCACCCAGCGAAGCGCGTGCAGAAAACCTCCAGCCCTTGCTCTTCTTCCCCTTCAGCGGCCTCTGCCAAGAGACTACTCCTTCCTCAAAAACCAAAACAAGAAACAAAACCAAAAACCAAAACCACCACTTCCATGGCACCACTCTTGCCTGGCTCCCTGCCCACCCCTCACAATGTGGGTCTTCCTGAGGGTACCCTCTTTGCTCTGGAATCTTCTCCTTCCAGAGATCACAAAAGAACGGCAGCTGGGTGGCAGATTTTGTTTGATCTTCAGTTTTTTAATTTGCAGGCCATTAGGCGAGGCAAGCACTCCACATTCGCCACAGTCCCCGTCATTCCCTACTGTCTTACACCCATCCTCGTCACACATTTCATCACCTGCCCAAGCCCCTGGAGTTATCTGAGTTTTCAAAAGCCCCTGCTACATGGCTGGCCTGGCACCTTCTGCTGTCACGAGCCCCCTACCCCATCTTCACATGCCTGAGAATCTTCAGGAGTGTTTGCTGTAAAGGTGGATGGCCAGCCTCCTCCCAGCCCTAGACTTGGTCCAAAAGCTCCAGGGCAGGGATCAGAAACTCGTGTCTCCAAGGGGCCAGGCGGCTCACACAAATGAGTGAACTAGTCAGGTATAAGAAAAGTCCAGGGCCACAAAGAAGATCAAATTGGATCTTTACTCAACTATGGTGAAGGCACGGAACAGAATACAAACATGTATGATACTGTCGTCTTATGCTTTAGATTCGAAATTGAAAAAATACAAATTGAAAAATAGAACTATTTTAATTATTAAAATTTTGCTCTCTCATAATTCTCTTGCTCCTGTGAGCTGCGGCTGGAGGGCCGGGCGAGGCCGGGCCGGCAGGGGTGCTCAACCAGCCTCGAGTCCTTCCACTGGAGCCATTATTTTTGAGTCAGAGTTGTAACGGAAAACAGCTGCTGGACCCGCGTGGGTACCCCCAAACGTGGACAGAGCTGAAAAAAATCTCACAGTCTTCCAAAAGAACAGTGTTTAAGAACCAGTGCCCGCCCGCCCTGATTTGCGGTCTGGGCTCACACAGTAGGCCACGGGGCGACAACAGCAAAGGGCCAGCATTGGCTCATTTCAAGAAAGGAGGGGTGGGTGGTCCGGGGAGCCTCTTGGTGGGGGGAGGGGGAGGGCTGGTGTGGGGCCCACAAATGTGGTAGACAGTAGCCTTTCACAGTCAGAAAGCAACTACAGCGAAGGAAGAGCCCCATTGTGTCACCGGCTCCTGGCGCTGGCGGGGTTGGGGCCCACATGGCCATGTTCAAGGAGTGGCTTGCGCGGAGCCCCGCAGAGGCAGCCGGGGTGCAGAGGGGGTGCGGCTTTTGCGTGATCTGAAATGGCCCCAAGTTCAACCGCTGGGATTTCTGTCACAAGCAGGGCTCCCCTGGCCCGTGGCTGGAGCTCAGAGCTTTGTGGCAAAGGTCTCCATGACGTGTGCTACTGGATTCCTGGGGAGGGCGGGGGGAGGGGGGATGGGGGGGCGGACCTCAGTCCTGAGCAGATGCCGCAGGGTGACAGATCCTGGCGTTGCCACGGCTGCCTGTGGTTGTGCTTACGAACCCCTGAGGTGCACAGGGACACCGGCTTGTCTCAAGACATGACTAAGGGGGGGGGGCTATCTTCCAGCAGAGGGCCTGCCTTGGCCCGACCCCCCCCCCCCCCGCCAAGGGAACACATCTTCGGTCACCTCAAGATTCTCACCACCACCAATAAATAAAGCTAAGTGGTTGGACAGAGTTTAGGAGCGGCGGGGAGAGGAGGCCACGTGCGGAGGACTCAGCCAGGCACCCGTAAACTCATGGCGCCGTGCAAATGCCCGTGGCACTCAACCCGCCTCACAGTCGTGCATTCCAACTCCTCTCCACACTCGGGTGCTCGTGCCCGGGGTTGGGGGTGGGGTGGGGTGGAGTTCTCTTCCCATCACTCCTTCCGCTCCTACTGACACTTGAGCCCCTTCTTGAGCTCGCTGAGGATGGCGGCGCGCGTCTGCTCCGTGTACTGGCTGTAGCTCTTACTGTGCTGGGACTCATAGTGGCGCTTCAGGTTGTACTCTTTCAACACAGACACGATTTTTTTGCATATTAAACACGTAGGCATGTTCTTCACTTCCACAAAGAAATAGTCTCGCTCCCATCTTTCTCGAAACACGCGGCCCTCTCCTTCTCTCTTTCGTTTGGCCACTTTTGAGAGACATGGGTATAAGAAAGAGTTCACTTTTCTCTGATCGCTCCCACACAACAACACAGTGCCAGCCCCGAGACGCCGAGCGCCCTCCCCGCGGGGTGCGGGAGGGAGTGCTGGGGACTGTGGCGAAGCCAAGGGGCCTGCTTAGCCCGCTGCTGCCAGGTGGAAGGGTGGGCCCAGGGGTGCCAGGTCTTCTGATTGGTTAAGAGCAGCCGTGTGTGTGTGTGTGTGTGTGTGTGTGTATCATTCTGTTTTGCACAACTAACTCATCAGAAAACAAGTGCCACATCTGCTCACCCAGGGAAGGCCAAACAAAACTCGGCTGCAGCGCAGCCACGGCCCGCAGCCACGAGACGCAACCTCCCCTGGGATGGGCCAGGAACCCGCATTGCCAGCCAGCGAGCCAAGTGCGGTCCACACACGGACCACGCTGACCAACACTACCCTACATCTGACAAGATAGCCACTCTGCCTGCAGGACACCCCTGCGCCCTGCCGCCCCGGCCTCTCCTAGGAGGGCTTTCCAAAGCCTCGCCTCGCCTGGCCTGAGCCAGCTCCCCGCCTCAGCGCTGGCCACCGTCCATCCACCTCGTGCACACCAACGCCTGCCCTGTCCACGCCTGTGTTTCCACCATCACACGCTGCCCCTCGGGCACCACTGACCTCCTACCTCACACCTGTGCCACTCAGGCCCTCCGGGGGGGCTGCTGGCACTCAGCACACCCCTCTCGGCCTCCTGCATAGCCGAGGGGTCACCCTGACACCAGAGCCAGCCACGCCTGCCCCCGGCGTGCCGCCTACCCTGAGCCCCCAGGATACTCCTAACTGCCCACACTGGGCTCTGAGCCCCGCCCCGCCCGTGGAGCCGTGCCCCAGGGCCTGCCCTCCTGACTGCTGCTGCTCTCTGCAGGTGCCGGGAGCCCCGGTGGGTCAGATGCTCTTCGGGGCTCCCTGCCAGGCCCATGCCACACGGGACCCTGGGTGCTTCCTGCCTGGCTGGCAACACTGCCAGCTGAGGCAACAGGACGTAGCCCCGGGTCTCCTGCCCACAACTGGGGGACGTCAGTGACGGGAGCCGGGGTGTGTGTTCAAAGGAACTTTATTGGGTGTTGGGGTTCAGATGAGATCCATGAGGATGTCGTCCTCCATGACGCTGGGCTGCAGGCCCGGCTGGGGGACCGGGCCCCGGGGACCCCCGCTCAGCAGCATCTGACCTGGGGGGCAGGGGAAGGGACTGCATCTCCCAGAAGGCCCTGGGCCTGTGTCCTCCCTCCTCCTCTGGAGCCCAGGCACTCCTTTTTCCCACGAAGCTTTGGGGACCCAATGGCGGCACCTTCTGACCCACGTGCTGGCAGTTTCCCATGAGCCTCTCTGACCCTAAGACCGTTTCCAGCGCCCATGGGCGAGGATCATGGAGAGACTTTTTGTGCCCACAGGCTGGCCTTCCCGTGGCCCTCAAAACCCTCGAAGGGCCTCGGACGGGACACTGTCCACACCCCTGCCCTCCTCTGCAGCCCCTTACCTGGAAGTGGCGCACGGGGGGGCAGCTGCGCAGGCCAGGACTGGGCGGGCGGCGGGTGCAGGAGAGGGGGCCCCAGCTGGGGCTGCCCCAGGCTCTGGTGTGGTGGGGGCAGCAGTGCGGGCGCCCCTGGTGGCTGCAGGTGGTGGAGGGAAGCCTGGGGCAGGGGCACCCCAGACTGGGGCTAGGGGAACAAGAGGGAGGCTCAGAGGCCGCTGGAACCCATGTGGCTCCCCATGCTGCCTCTGGCGTGGAGGCGGCTGGGAGGGGTCTGGGGGTGCCGAGTGCGGAGGACAGCAGCGGGGTCTGCCTGGACCTCACCCCGCCGACCAGAGCCAGCCTCCCTCCACCACACCCCAAATCTCACCGGTGGGGGATTGAGGAGGAGACTCCGTAGTTGAGGGTTGGCTCCAGGGTTCTGAGGCCGAAGGGTGGGTCCTGGAGGGGGTGGACCAGGGGCGGCTCCGGGGGGGCCCTGGGGTGCACCTGGAGGAGCCTGGGTGGTACTTTGAGGCTGGGGTTGCCCTGCGGCCCCAGAGGCCCCCACAGTGGCCTGAGGCTGGGGCTGCGGTGCACGGAGCTGGAGCTGGTGGAGAGAGATGGGGGTGAGGGAGAAGGGCATAGCCCCAGACTTCTTGATCTCAGAGTAAGTGAGAACAACAGGTGATGTGCAGTCCCTGACTTCCCCCAGCTGTGTCCTCACCAGATTCTGTGGGGGCCTTGCTTGGTCCTCTAGAATAGGGCCCAGGCCTGGAGGCGCCTGCTGTGCCCCCATCTGCAAGGGGAGAAGAGGAGCAGGTCAACGGGGGCCATGAGGATTGGGGCACACAGAGAGTGGGAGGGGGGGGCTGAAACATTTTCTTGGGGGCCAGGCAGGCTTGGGAGGGGGAAACACACTGCGAGGCACCGAGGAGAACGGCCTCCAGGAAATAGGGTGGGAGCTGGGAAGGTGGCTCAGTGGTAGAGTGCTTGCCTAGAATGCATGAGACCTTGGGTTCAATTCCTCAGCACCACATAAACAGAAAGCCAAATGTGGCACTGTGGCTCAAGTGGTCGAGTGCTAGCTGTGAGCTGAAGAGCTCAGGGACAGCACCCGCCCAGAGTTCAAGCCCCACGAACGACCCCCCACAAAAAAGAGGCTGTGTAGAACTTGGGGGGCCATGACTTGAGAGACTGGAGATGGAAAAGGCCAGGCGAGCCCGACTGAGCTGGGGTCATGGCTCACCCCTCGCTGCTGCTCCAGCTTCTGCTGCTGGACTTGCTTGTGGTTGGTGATGACCTGACGGATGCCGTTGACAAAGCCGCTCTGGTCGTAGGGGATGAGGCCCATGAAGATCTTCTTCTTGGACGAGTACAGCAGCATGAGCACGCGCACCTCGCACGGGGCCGTGTGGGGGAAGTGAACGCAGCCCGCCTGCAGACAGAGGCTCTAGATCCCTCTCCACCCCTGGAGGTGGCCCACCAGCCCTCTCTACCTCCCGGTTCTAGAAGGTTTCAGAAGCTCAGAAGTGGCTGAGCAGAGAGCCCTCATGATTGACAGCTGCTCTGAGGACTTGGGAGTGGTTTGGGAGGAGCTGGAGTTCTGGCAGGTATGGGGCAGGATCAGCCTGGGGGTAGGGGTACAGCTCAGGGGACAGGGGAGACAGGAGAGGCCATGTTGCCAGGGGCGGATGGGATTGGGACCTGGCAGGCAGGTGCCTGGGCCATGGCGGCATTCAGCCCACAGCAGGCCCAGGCCCAGTGCACTGCACTGGCCTCCCCATGTCCAGTCTCGTCCAAGTGGACAGGGCACAGGGAGCCCTGAGGAAGAGCCCCAGACAACCCCAACACTGGATCCCAAGTCCCCAATGTGAAACTAGGCCTGCACCTCCACTTCCAGGCTCCTATTTACGTCAAAAATCAACATCTGCTCTGGTGCCTGGCTCGGACCCCAGCCACACACACAGGAGACACGGTTCTCAGTGATGGGGCAGGGCAAGTGGTCACTCGGCCCAGCCACCACTGAGGGCACCCCCCCCCATGCCCCATGGACACAAGGCTCCTTCAGTTGAACCAAACTCCCAGGAGCTCAGAAGGGTGGACAGAAGAGCAGGTGCCCGGGTCACCCCACACTCACAAAGCCATTGCCCATGATGCGGTAGAGGCCCTTGAGGGACTCCTGGTCCTTGTTGAAGTGGAACTGCACCATCCTCGAGTTCCGGAACAGAGGGCCCAGGGTAGTCTGCAGACACAGGCGGCTGTGAGGAGAGGAGCCGGGGCAGGAGGGACAGGGGGAGCAGGTGGGGGAGAAGAGAAAGGGGGGGAAAGGAAGGGGGGAAAGGAGGGAAGAGGGTGGGAAGGAAGGGCAGGGTGAGGCGCTCACCAGCAGCTGCTGGGGGATGAGCTGCATGATCAGCTTCTGCGGCCACTGCTCCGTCTTCCTGGGGGAGGGGGGCAGGAGGGGGTCAGCAGGGTGGGACCCCAGCCTCCCCCTCCCCCACCACACACACCCAGGCTACCACCTACAGGTTCTCTCCATGGTTCACGTAGACCTGACAGGGCAGTGACCGGGTCAGCTTGGTGCTGGCATCCACCGAGGCTGGCTTAGGTTTCTGAGGGGGGAAAAATACATCTCAGGGAGGAGGGCTCCCCTGGTCCCTCCTAACCCCCATCCTGGTGGCCCCAAAGCTCAGGACACCCCAACTTGAAGTCTTGGTTCCTCCTCCACCAATCCACGTTTATCTAGTCTCAAAAGTCCCCAAACTTGGGGGCTCCTCTAGTCCTAAGCCTGGGGGCTCACCTAGTCCTAAGTCCTACAGCCCACTAGACCCCAGGGCCAGAGTTCTGGGGTCTTCACCATACCCTATCTGGGTTCCTCCTCCACCAATCCACGTTTATCTAGTCTCAAAAGTCCCCAAACTTGGGGGCTCCTCTAGTCCTAAGCCTGGGGGCTCACCTAGTCCTAAGTCCTACAGCCCACTAGACCCCAGGGCCAGAGTTCTGGGGTCTTCACCATACCCTATCTGACATGGGCGCTTGGATTATAGGCAGAAGCCACCAAGTGCTCGACCCAACACAACTTTTTTTTTTTGTTGGTTGTAGGGGGCTTGAAATCTGGGCCTGGGCACTGTCCCTTAGCTCTTCAGCTCAAGGCGAGTACCCTACCACTTGAGCCACAGCACTTCTGGCTTTTTTTCCCCTGCTTATTTGGTGCTGAGGAATTGAACCCAGGGCCTCATGCGTGCAAGGCAAGCGCTCTACCACTGAGCCACCTTCCCAGTCCCCTCAACACAACTCTTAACCTGAGCTGCAAACCCGTGGACTCTTGGGACTCATCTCTGGACCACAAGTCCTGTACTTCAGGAGGCCCCTGCCTGTCCACTCACCTCTTGCCACTCTAGAACCCCACTCCATGCCAGGAGCTTGTTGGGGACAGACTGCTGCCCACCGAGAGCTGGGGCCCCCATCTGGGCGGGGGAAGGGCCACTCACCCCGCCGGGGGCCACGGAGCCAGCCTGAGGAAGAGGAGGAGGAGGAGGAGGTGAGGCCATACTAAAAAGACAGAACAGAGCCCACTCCTCCTTTCCTCCCACAAGGCCCCCGCCACTCCAAACACAAGGATGGTGAAGTCCATGTAGCCTGAACTCCCAGTTCCAAGGTCCCAGGGTGCCCTGTGGTCCCAGAGCTCTGCCTGGCTCTGACACAGCGAGATTCTGCCCCAGACTCTCCCACCCCAAAGCCACACAGCATGTGCACCACAGGCTCCAAGATCCTGGACCCGGGGAAGCTAATCAGGAAGTCCTTAGCCAGGGGAAGCGGTGGAGGACAAGCCAGAACATACCATAGACGCGGCCCCAGACGGGGCAGGAGGAGCCAGGCCTGGGCCAGGCGCTACAGTAGACACCAAGCTGGGCTGGGATGAAGGAGGCGGCTTGGGGGCACCAGGGGGCCCTTGTGGCAGTGTAGAGGCTGGGGCCTGGCTGAAGGGGGGTCCCACTCCTGAGGCAGCTTGCTGCAGAGGGTTGATGGGCGAGACTGTAAGAGAGATCGGGGCACAGGTGAGCTCATCGTGTGGGAAGAGCCCCGCCACCCACCTGCAACTTCAGCCCTGGACTCACAGCGTGGGCCCAGCCCAGCCTTCTGGTTCTTGGCAGCCTCCACTGCATTCTGGGCAGCCACCTGAGCGGCGCTCAGGTTCCCAGGGACCTGAGGATGGAGGGAGCCAGTGAGAACCGTGCACCCTGGGCCTGTGCGCCCAACAATGAAGACACCCACCCCGCTCAGGAGGCCACGACTCTCACATCACCCCCTGCCACCACTGCTCCACCCACCCACCCTCCTTCCCTCCCAACATCCACTGGGGACCGCTTCCCCTTCCACGTCCACCCCAGGGCTCACCCAGGTCCTCCCAGGAGACCATGGCTCCTACAGGCCCGAGTCACCTCCATACCTGGTACTGTGGTGGGACGGGGGGCAGAGCTTGCTGGGGTGCTGTGGAGAGGGTGGCAGCCGAGGACGGGGCAGGAGGCAGGGGAACCGGCTGCTTCGGCTGGAGCGGGCCTGCGGCTGAGCTACCCCCAACTGGAGCCCAGGAGAAGGAGTTGGAGGTGGAGAGTGGAAAAAAGCCAAAATCAGGTCAGAGGGCACAGGAGATACAACAGCCCCAGCCCAAGGGGCGAAAAAACCCCAAACCGGGTCAGCAGGCCTGGGGAGATGGTAGCCCTGGCCGGAATGCATGGCTCACCAGGCAGCACCAGCCCGCGCACCAGCACCATGTGCCTGGGGTCCTGGCTCACGTCCGCAGGGGGCTGCAGTGGCTCCAGCAGGGCGGGGGGCGCCGCCTTCTCAAACAGAAGGCGGAGGGCAGGCAGCTTCCGTGGAGACACAATGGAGAAGTGTATCCCTCGCTGCGGGGCAGGGGGCAAAGGGTCAGGACAAGGTCCCCCTCTGCCTCCCACCTCACCAGAGACTGGACAGCCAGGGCCCTAAAACTACAACTCCCATCAGGCACTGGTCCAAGGACAGCCAGAGCTGTAACTTGAACCCACACCATGGAGGGATCAGGTGTTGAGCCATCTATGACTGCTCTGGGACAAAGGGGTCCATCCTGTAGTCCTCCTCCCTCAAACCCAGGGGCTCATCCCACAGACCTGCTCCCTCAGACTGGGGCCCCTCACCTCCCCAATCTTCTGCACGAGGCTCTCAGTGGTGCACCCTGAGTACGTGGTACTCTCCACAGCTGGCAGCAGATATGGGGGCGAGTTGCAGATCAAGAGACAGACTCGGTGTGTCTGGCCACTGGGGGGGGGGGGATGAGGAAGATGTGAAGCAGGCACCCCAAGGGCTTGGAGGTGCACACAGCCCACCCACACAAAACCGTGTGCAAAGCCTTCTTTCGCAAATGACAGCACCAAAGCGCCCAGGTTTGGTGACTTGCTGCAGGACATCAGCAGCTAAAGGGGGCTGGAGGAAGTCCCACCAGCTTCTCATAGACGGGCTATGCATGGCGAGGCAGGAAAGAGAAAGGGCAGGAGGAAGGAGACCAGGGCGCAAGGAGCGGGCGAGGAGGGACTCACATCTGCTCTCGCATCTTCTTGAAGTCATCAAACAGCTGCAGGGCGGTGCTGAGGCCTTCTGCGATGAGGCTGCAGCTCTCCCCGCCCCCGCCCATGAACCTGCAGGGGGTCGGGTGCTCATCAGATCCAGGGGCCACACATAGGAGCTGCCACCATCCCAACCCCATGTCCTGCCAAACAGCCTGTCCCCGACTGCCCCGAAAGTTAGCCACCAACTACAAGCTCCCTGCTCTTTCCATGGCACCTGAGGGCCAGGCCTGGAGGCCAGCAGGCCCCTACGAGGCCTGGAATCGGGGAATGGATGGGCAAGGAGCCTGGAAGCAAGCTCAGGGCCCTGTGAACCCCAGTCCTGTCCATCTCCTTGCTCCTTCCTCTCTTCCAGGCCTTCTGCTCCATCTTTCCTGTCTTTCTTTTTCTTTTTTTCTCTCAAGCCTGGCACTCTATCACTGAAGCCACAGCTCCACTTCCAGCTTTTTGCAGATTAACTGGAGATAAGAGATTCATATGCTTTCCTGCTCAGGCTTAGAATCAGGAAAAAGAAGAAAAGAAGAAAGGTTGGAAGTGGAGGCATGGCTAAAAGAGTGAAGTGTCAGGTGCTGAAAGAGCTCAAAGCCCCAAGGTTCAAAAAATAAAAAAAATAAATGGTAACTTAAAGGCTCGGGGCGTGGCTCAAATGGAAGAGCCATACCTTGTCATCCTAGCTACTAAAGAGGCAAAGACAGGAGGATGGAAAATTCCAGGCCAGCCTTGATTACATAAAGGAAGAAAGCGTGAAACTCCCTAACCTTATGAGACCCAAAAAAACTTGCTTTTGTCTCACTGAACACTGTCACCCAAGACACATCCCAGCTGACACAAACCAAATGAGAAAAACTTAATGAAGGGCTGGGAATGTGGCTTCATGGTAGAATGCCTGCTAGCATGCATAACGCTCTGGGTTCCATTCCTCAGTACCACATAAACAGAAAAGGCCGGAAGTGGCGCTGTGGCTTAAGTGGTAAAGTGCTAGCCTTGAGCAAAATAAATCAATAAGTCAATAAATAAAATAGAAGTTCTGGGACAGTGCCCAGGCCCTGAGTTCAAGCCCCAGGACTGGCAAAAAAAAAAAAAAAAATTAAAGGAAAAAAAAAAAAAGAAGAACAAAATGTAGTCTGAATACCACAAAGTTTGTGCTGAATCACATTCCCAAAGAAACCCAAAGATGAAATTACACCGAAAGTGCTCCGGGTCTCTGCTAACCTACTCAGGGCCCTCTGCCCCTTCCCCGCCCCAGTGCTGATGCAAACTCAAGGCCTGATGCATGACAATCAAGCACTCTACCACTGAGCCTCCAGCACCCATTTTTTTGTCTCTTCCATTACCAGGCCCCAGGGGCCTCGGTGCCAGATGCCATAAGAGGCAATGATCAAAGTGAATAAACAGGACCAGCAGCCATCCTGGACGCAGGGGTAGTCGCCCAGGGCTGAGCCCTGCCTGCCTGAGGCCTGCTGACAATTCCTTTCACCTTTTGGGAGCTAGAAACTTTTGCTGACCAATTTAACTGCCATCATGCAATGGGGACCCCATCATGCCTGCCTTCCACCACTCCTCTGTGGAGGTCATTAGCCTTGAAAGAAAGGATAAGGGACATGGGGGAATGAGCTTTCCCAAGAAAGGCCTTCCCTGCCCCCCACATGCTGGACATGCCCGCGGAGATAAGATTTCCCCAAGAATGAACAAAACTTGCTGTTACAGCCCCAGGAATGTCAGGGACACTGAGTGCAGATGGTTACAAATGAGTAGATCCAAACCGTGAGAAGAATGCCTGAGCATGCTTATCTGCAGGGCGTTTGTCTTTGGCTCTGGGAACAGCACATTCCAAGTTAAGGGCCAGAGACACGAAGCTCAAGGTGTTCCCTTCTCAGCCCGCTTATCTCCCAGAGATTTCTCCCACGGGGAGGGCTGCTTCTCCCAACACAGCCTATCTGCCATTACCTTCCTTCCCTGTGGTACTGCGCCCCACAGGAGGCAAACAACAGGAGAAAGACAGAGATCCCAACACTCACAGGGCAGTGAGGGGACCAGCAGAGGATCATGGGACAGAAGAGGGAGCAACAAGCTGCTTGAAGGAATGAAGAAAGGAATCACTCACTCATTCATCCAAGTATTCCTGGGGCCTGCTTTAGGTACGACGGGGACTACTGACTTGAGATGCATGAGACTACACTCAGAGACCTCATTTTGTAAGTTATTTATGAGCTAGCCAACTTGTTCTCCACTGGGGTGAATCTTGTCTCCACCCTCCCCCCCCCTCCAACATTCAATAATTCCTAGAGATGATTTTATTTTTTTTGGTTGGTTGTGGGGCTTGAACTCTGGGCCTGGGCACTGTCCCTCAGCTCTTCAGCTGAAGGTGAGTACGCTACTGAGTCACTGCGCGACTTCCGGTATTCTGAGTGGTTTATTAGAGATAAGAGTCTCATGGTGGCTCACACCTATAATCCTAGCTACTCGGGAGGCTGAGATCTGAGGATCTTGGTTTAAAAGCCAGCCCAGGCAGGAAGGTCCACGAGACTCTTATCTCCAATAAACCATTCAGAAAACTGGAAGTGACACTGTGGCTCAAGTGGTACAGCGCTAGCCTTGAGCTGAAGAGCTGAGGGACAGCGCCCAGGCCCCACGACTGACAAAAAAAAAAAAGGAAAAGAAAAGCACTAGGGATAGATGCCACGGCTGGAGCAGTGGCAGTTTCTGCTCAGCATCCTGTGTGCATGCGCACACACGTACACGCATACACATGTGCGCACACCTAGCAGCTTCCTCACTTCTCTTGTAGGAGTTCACTCCCTCTAGGGAAAGCCAGCCTGGTCACACAGCCAGCCGGAAGAGGTCTGAGACAAGGGCCACAGGGTGGGGCTCCTTGGAAACAGCTCTTCTATGCTACTCTTGAGTGACTGCAACCCTAAGAGAGACCACAACTGAACCATCTAACTAAGTGTAAGTCCCAAATTCCAGACCCACAAACAGTGCACAGGTTAATTACTTGTTTAAAAAAGAAAGAATTGAAGACCAGAAAGCAAAACAGAAGGTGAATACGACCAAGGAAAACTATATATACACTTATGGAACTATCACAATGAAAACCTATACAATACACACTAATAAAAAAAAATGCAGGCTGGGAAAGTAGCTCAGTGGTAGAGCGCTTGCCTTGCATGCCTGAGGCCCTGGGTTCGATTCCTCAGCACCACATAAGCAAAAAGAAAAAAGCCGGAAGTGGTGCTGTGGCTCAAGTGGTAGAGTGCTAGCCTAGAGCTGAAGAGCTGAGGGAGAGCGCCCAGGCCCAGGCCCACAACCGGACCCCCCCCCCAAAAAAATTGCTGGGCAGGGTAGTATATGCCTATAATCCCAGCATTCAAAGAGAGTGGGGAGGAGGATCTCAGGTTCAAGGCCAACCTACAGAGCATAGTGAATCCTGGGCTAATCTGGGCTATAAAACTCTTGTCTTGAAAAGACTCCTTGTAGTGTTCAACCACTAAGTTGTTACGGGGAACCTCATTATATAGCAACAGATGAAAACGGTAATGCACAATACACCACCATTGCTACTTTGGAGAATGAGCCACAGGCACAGGAGCCTTTCCCCTCTGGGGAGAGAGGTTCTGCTGAAACTGTACACATGAATAGATAGGTCAGACAGAAACAACTCCATCCTACAACTCCTTGAAGGTAATATTCAAAGAGGGGAGGAAAAAATAAAAAAAGAAAAGTCTATGGGGAAGAAGGAGCTGTCATTCAACCCCAAGACACAAGACTCCAGAACTAAAATGTGAAGCTGGAAGACCTGACCCAAACCACACAGCAGGATCTCCTAGCCCAGCCCCAGCCCCTGGATTCAGGCCTCAACACACCCATTTGAAAGGCCAAGGACACAGGGCTGAGGTGGCAGAGGAGAGGGTCACACACAGTACAAGGAACAGGATGCATCCTGCCAAGCACAGAATCCTCCCCCAAGTGACAAAAGGGACAGAAACACATCACCCTGGTGGTCGCTTCAGCTACCCAAGGGGAGAGAGCTCCAGCCCAAGCCACCACAGTCCCCCCACCCTCTCCAAACAGTGGGGAGTGCTCACCTAATGCCATCCAGCCAGGTGACAAACTCATAGGCGCTGCTGGTGGGGGCGTGGCATTGTACGTAGGACTCCGGGGCACAGTCCACCGTGTTGAAGACCACAAGGCTATACTGGGTTCCCCCATACTGAAAATGGGAGACAGAGACTTTTAATCTGGGAGGAAAGCTCCAGTGAATCCAAGAAGGAACTAGGGCTCTCAGCTATCTCACACACCGAAACCCTGACCCAAACTTCCTTCCCCCTCAGAACTCCAGGCCTGAGCCTCTGCTCTCAGACTCAGGGGTCCAAGCCCCAAGCCTCCTCCCTCAGACCCAGGAGACCAGGTCCAGCCCCCAGTCTTCCTTCCTCAGACTTAGGGCTCCAGGCCCCAGCCCTTCTCCCTCAGATTCATTAGATCCAGGACAAACATCCTCTCTCAGACCCAGGGATTCAGCTCAACCTCCCCTCTCAGACTATGGGTCTAGGGCCCCAGCCTCCTCCCTCAAACCCAGGAATCTAGACCCCAGAGTCCTCCTTCAGACCCAGGAGTCCAGGGCCAAACTCTTCCCTCAGACCCAGAGGGCCAGCCCCCAGCCTCCTCCCTCAGACCCAGGGCTCCAGGCCCCAGCCTCCACTCTCAAACCTAGGGGTCCAGGCTCCAATCCTCCTCCCTCAGACCCAGGAGACCAAGTCCAGCCCCCAGTCCTCCTTCGTCAGACTTCGGGCTCCAGGCCCCGGCCCTTCTCCCTCAGATCCATAGCTCCAGGACAAGCTTTCTCTCTCAGACCCAGGGATTCAGGCCCAGACTCCTCTTTCAGACTTAGGGTCTAGGTCCCAGTCTCCTCCCTCAAACCCAGGAGTCTAGACCGCAGCGTCTTCCCTCAGGCTCAGGGGTCCAGGCCCCAGCCTCCACCCTTAGACCCAGGGGTCCAGGCCCCAGCCTCCTCCCTCAGATGCAAAGGTCCAGGCCTCAGCCCTCCTCTCTCAGACCCAGAGGTCCAGGCCCAGCCTCCTCTCTCAGGCCTAGTGGTCCAGGCCCCAGCCTCCGCCCTCAGACCAGGCGAGCCCAGACTCACGTCTCCCCCGAAGTCCGTCTCGGCAGGGGGCCCACCATTGAAGTACCTGCGAGGACCGGGGGTAGGTAAAGGTGGGGTCAGGTTGGCGGCGGGGAGCGCCGGGGGGCGGGGCTGGGGCGCGGGAGCCGCACTCACTCGATCGCGGGGAGCAGATAGTGGTTGCGGAGCCCCTCGAAGTAGGGCCCCAGGTTGGCGGTGCCCTCAATCACAAACACCACGTCGGCCACCAGGCCCCCGGCGCGGGCCGGGCCCTCGGACCCGGGGACCATGCCCCGCGCCACCCCCGCCGTCGCCACCGCCGCCACGGTCGCCGCCGAAGAGCGGAAGTGCGCCTTTTTCGCGCGTGCGCCCTTGCGGGTCCGCGGCTTGCGCTGCGCATGCGCGCCGCCATGCTTGTGCGGGGCCGCCCGGGCCTTCTTTTTTTTTTTTAACTTCATCACCGTTTACACGCACGGCGTGGACGTCTCTGACGGGGTTCTCGGAGCCCCAGGGGGATGGCTGAAGTACTACGTGAACCCTAAAGAGCGAACTACCGCTCGCTGAACAGCAGCGCCTCTTGCCATCTTTGAGCGGGGCGCCCGTTTGCCCCGGGTCCAGGGGGCGGGGTCAGGAGACCTGGTTGCTACGCAACGCGTCCACGGCCCTTGTTTCCTCACAGAGAGCTCGAGTTTCTGGTTGGCCTCTGGGGGAGGGGCGGGGGGAGGGAACGAGTGCAGGACCAGTCACGTGGTCCGAAGCGCGGTTACTAGGCAACGCGTAAGAGTGGCAGCTGGGAAGCCGGTGCGAGTTGTTTTCTTCCCTTCCCCGACCCCCCCACCCCGCCTCTAAAAGAAGCCGTAGCCTAGCCCAAGTGGACGTTGCTAGGCAACATCTGATAGTTGTTTTCTGGGAAAAAAGCCAGAAACTGACCCAGAACATAAATACATTCCAAGCGGATTAAAAATGTGAATGCAACAAATGAAACCCGAAAACGGTATTTGAAGGGAAAGAATACATGGTAAAATCCTGAAAAACTGGAACTGACACGAGTATCACTCCCGCAAAAACACAAAATATGAAATCTTGTCTGTTGACTCATCGAAGACTGCATAAATTGTGTTGAAAAATACACAATAAAGTGGAGAATATCTTTGTAACACGTGTGGATAGAAATTTGTTATGCAAATGCATCTTGCGGATAGCAGTTTCGAAAAATACACAACATGAAGACAGGAAGGAGGCTGAGCAAGCCTTATTCCCTACAAAAAAAAAAAAAGACCTTTCATCTGGAGGCGGAGGCAGAACTATCGCAAGTTCCAGGCCAGCCTGGGTAGAGTTAGGAAACCCTGTCTCAAAAACAAAACACAAATGAAAGAACTGAAGGAAGGGGGCGTGGCCTCAGTGGGTTAAAGTCTCAGTTATCATGGGGAAAAAAAATTAAACGAGGATTTTGAATGTTCCTAACAGAAATGATGAATGATGGATACAGCAATTATTCCTGATCTGATCTACCTACATTGTATGTATTGAAAGGTTACACCATCCTACTGGAATATATACAATTCAGTGTCCACCAGAAATAAAAATATGTAATTTTTTTTTTGCAGAATCTAGAACTAAAATGATGATGATGATAAATGGGACATAAGTTTAAAAGAGGAGGGTTGGGAAGGTAGCTCAGTGGTAGAGTGCTTGCCTTGCATGCATGAGGCCCCTGGGTTCAATTCCTCAGCACTACATAAGCAGAAAAAGCCGGAAGTGGTGCTGTGGCTCAAGTGGTAGAGCGCTAGCCTTGAGCTGAAGAGCTGAGGACAGCGCCCAGGCCCAGAGTTCATGCCCCATGACTGACCAAAAAAAAAAAAAGTTTAAAAGAGGAACTGTAAGAAGAGGTGTGGAAAAGGCAGGAGAGAAAGAGAGGAAAGGGTACGGTACTTGGGGATGAGGAAAATTAATGCTATATATATGAAGATAGCATGATGAAACTCACCAATTGTGTGTGTGTTTGTGTGCCAGTCCTGGGGCTTGAACTCAGGGTCTGAGTGCTGTCTCTGAGCAAGGCAAGCTCTCTACAACTTGAGTTACACCTCCGCTTCCAGTGTTTAATTGGAGTTAAGAGTCTCAGGGACTTTCCTGCCCAGGGTGACTTTGAATATTGATTCTCACATCTCGGCTTACCAAGTAGCAAGAGTTATAGGCATAAGCTACACATCCCTAGCTTGGCAGCACTATGTTGTTGGTAGTGGTGGTCATGGGGCTTGAACTCTGGGCCTGCGCGCTGTCCCTCAGCGATTCAGCTCAAGGAGAGTGCTCTACCGCTTAAGCCACAGCACCACTTCTAGTTTTCTGGTGGTTAATTGGAGATAAGAGTCTCTCTCTTTTTTTTTTTTTTGGTCTGGTCGTGGGGCCTGAACTCTGGGCCTGGGCGCTGTCCCTCAGCTCTTCAGCTCAAGGCTAGCGCTCTACCACTTGAGCCACAGCGTCACTTCCAGCTTTTTTTTTCTGCTTATGTGGTGCTGAGGAATCGAACCCAGGGCCTCATGCATGCAAGACAAGCGCTCTACCCTTGGGCCACTTTCCAGCCCAGCTAAGAGTCTCACAGTGTTTCTTGCTCGGGCTGGCTTTGAACCGCGATCCTCAGATCTCAGCCTCCTTAGTACCTAAGATGACAGAATTGAGCCACCAATGCCCGGTACAAATGTAACTTTTATGTTTCGGGAAGTAAGACTTCCTTTTTCTAATAACAAAAGCAACCATCTCATTTGATGATTACTAGGTAACCCTCGCTGGACTGAACCATTCCTGAAAGTTACAGGAGATGATGGTTTTTTCCCCTCCCATATTCTCCAGGGGAGGAGTCTGGGACCCGCAGCCATCTTTGAGAAGGGCAAAGCAGCGTTCGTGCAAATGAGATGGAAGGGTGGTTGCTAAGCAACCCCTGGCGCCCTCACCATCTTTGAGTAGGGCAGCGCGTTTGCCCGCCCCTGGGAAATGCGGTTGCTAGGCAACGGCTTAGCACCGCTTCGCCATCGCCCCGTGCTTTTTTTTTTTTTACAATCTAGGATGTAAATTATCATAACCTGCAGGATAGTTGCTAGGCAACACCTGGCCGCCACCACTCCTCATTAAGTAAACGAAGTCAAACCCTGCGTTTGTTTGGGGGAGGGGGCTGTACCTACAAAGCTTTAGACGTGGTAGACGCCATCTTTGTTACGGGTACTGTGACTTCCGGCTGGGGCGGAAGAGAACCTAGCATGGGAGTTCGTTGAGAGACTTGAATTAGATGGAGAAGGCGGGAGTTGGGTTGTCTTCCAAATAGTTTTCCGCCTCGCCCTCTGGCGGCTCCGGATGGCAGGCCCATTTCGAGAGATGGCCGGCTGGCTCCCAGATCGGCCCTGAGCTCACCCCCGGGGGGCACAGAGCCTGTTCGCGGGCGCTCCAAATGGAAGAGGAGGGGCCAGGGGCCACCGTGCATCTGCTTTGCCTCGCGGCCTCCAGCGGGGTCCCCCTGTTCTGCAGGAGCAGTCGGGGCGGCACCCCCACCCGCCAGCAGGTGTGTGGTGGTGAGGGATTCTGGACCCCTGGATCTTACGTTTTTTGGACTCCAGATTTTCTGGGCTCTTGGGGCTAGGGAGGGTTCCGTGTTGAGTTTAGAGGTCCGAGGGGCCACCGAATTAACCTGGTTCCTCGGAGAGGCTCTGCCTGACGAGGGGGGTGGGGGGCTGGAAAGCGGGATCTGGGAGCTTCTGCCTAATGCTCCCAAATCTTCCCCAGCTCCCCTTCTCTGTAATCGGCTCCCTCAATGGAGTCCACATGTTTGGACAGAATTTGGAGGTGCAACTGAACTCCGCCAAGACTGAGGACACGACTGTGGTGTGGAGAAGCTTCCATGACAGGTCCCTGGCAAAATAAAATTAAATAATTGGGGTGTGGACAAGGCCTGGGTGAGAGCCCCTGTTGAAACTGACCCCAGAGTCTTCTTTCCAGTTGTCTCTTTGGCTGTAGGGGTCTTTAACAGACTAAAAAACTGGTTCTGATCCCTGTCTTTTCTCTGGAAAAGAGGCAGGTTGGGCTGAGGGAGGGTGTAGCTAAGGTAAGACGATCTGTGCTATTCCTCTGCTGTTTCCCAGACCTGGACTCGTTGCTTCATCTCATCTTCTGTTTCTGCAGCATCACCCTTATCGTCCTGTCATCTGAGGAGGACACCTCAGAGCTGAGGCTGGAGAGACTGCTCCAGATGGTATTTGGGGCCATGGTGAGACTCCCCAGATCTCTTAGCTTTCTCCTTTCTCAGACCCAGGAGTCCAGGCTTCCAGCATTCTCCTTCCTCAATCTTGGGTGCACAGACCCTGCCCTTTCTCCCTGACACCCAAATGTTCAGGGAAGGTACCATCACCTCTATAAAACCACTTATCAGCCAGATGCTGGTGGGTCACATCTGTAATCCTAACTACTCAGGAGGCTGAGATCTGAGAATCAAGTTTCAAAACTCAGGCAGGAAAGTTCATGAGATCTTTTCTCCAATTAAGCACCAAGACAGAATTATAATTGTGGCTCTAGTGATAGAGCACTGGCCTTGAGCAAAAAAGGCTCAGGGGCAGTGCTCAGGCCCTGAGTTCAAGCACTAAGACCTGAAAAAGAAAAACAACAACAACTTATCAAGGGTCCCCACTCTTCTGTGTGGTTCTTGTAGGTTCTTTTTGTGGGACTTGAAGAACTGACCGATATCCGCAATGTAGAAAGACTGAAGAAGGAATTAAGGGTGAGGCTGAAAGATGGGAGAATGGAAACTTAGAATACGTTGATACTGACATCTGAGAACTACAACTCCCAGCAGCCCTTGGGGCAATATGACCCATGGGTTTTGGGTACAACTTGGTTTGTCTGACTCCAGAATTTTCTGGAGGAAGCAGATCTGGAGATCACCCAGATCCTGGACTCCTCATTTTTTTCTCTCTGACAGGCCAGTTATCACCTCATAGACAGTTTTCTGGGGGACTCTGAGCTCATCGGGGACCTGACCCAGTGTGTGGACTGTGTGATTCCTCCAGAGGGATCTCCCCTGCAGGTATTGGAGAGGCTGTGGAAATCTTTATCTGTTTCCATGGCTTTGGTTTGGTTCTCATCCTCTTTCCCCTTGTCTGACCCCCACTTGACCCTAAAAAAAAAATCCTGGGGCTGGGAAGGTGGCTCAGTGGTAGAGCGCTTGCCTTGCATGCATGAGGCCTTAGGTTCGATTCCTCAGCACCACATAAGCAAAAAGAAAAAAGCCGGAAGTGGCTCTGTGGCTCAAGTGGTAGAGTGCTAGCCTTGAGCTGAAGAGCTGAGGGACAGCGCCCAGGCCCAGTGTTCAGGCCCCACGACCGGAACCAAAAGAAAAAAAAGAAAAGAAAAAAAAATCCTTCTCTACCCAGAGCTGTCCTGTTTGTCCCCTGCTCATAGCTCCTCTGTGGCTGTCATTTCCCACAGGACAAACTCTCAGCTCTGAGACTTGGGGTTTTGGGACCTGACATATCTACAAAGTACCTTCTTAACCTGCCTCATGGATTCCACAAAGCACTTTCCTTCTTTCCAACCGAGAAGCATGCTCTATCTACCTTTCCTAAAATACTCCTGTATTCAGCCACTATGGCCAGCAGTGTGACTCAACACCTTGACTTCTTTGGGCTGTAGTGAGTTGGGGGTTGGGCTACTTGACAAGTTGCAGTAATCAATAACTTGTAGCTGCAGATCAGATTGTTAGCTTTGGCCTGGGTCAGCCAGGTAGTTTAATACAGCTGCGCAGTGAGGAAAATTGGGGGTCCGTGACAACGCATGACAGTGAAGGAGTTCAAATTCAGGGAGGGTAAGATACGGGGGCTTGGCTGCTCAGCAAGCCCCTGATTGTTGGTGGGTCTCGTCCCCCTCCTCGCCCACCTGGCCCCTGACTCCCAATCGGCCTTGCTCACTCAGGAAGCCCTCTCTGGGTTCGCCGAGGCCACGGGCACAGCCTTCGTCAGTTTGGTGGTGTCCGGCCGGGTGGTGGCAGCGACAGACAGCTGGTGGCGGCTGGGGACCCCGGAGTCTGTGCTGCTCCCCTGGCTGGTAGGGTCCCTGCCGCCCCAGGCTGCTCGCGACTACCCGGTGTACTTACCCCACGGGAGTCCCACGGTAAGTGGGCGGGCCGGGGGCGGGCGCGGCGTGGTGCCCCAGCAGCAAAGGGCTTTGAATGGGCCAAGTGCGGTCAGCTGCGGCCCCTGCCCTGCCTCAGGTCCCGCACCGCCTCCTGACCCTCACGCTGCTGCCGGGCTTGGAACTGTGTCTCCTTTGCGGGCCACGCCCGTCCCTCAGCCAGCTGGACCAACAGGTGAACCGCGTGGCATCCCGCTTTTTCCTCCTGATACATACTCCCTGCGTCCCAGAGCAGTCCGCTGTTTTGCTCCTCCCCGCCCAGTCCCTGAGGGCACGCCCACTTTGGATGTGCTCCAATCACCTTAGTCCTAGTTCGCTCAGTTTCCTGCCGGCCTCCTCCCGGGCCCCGCCCCCGTCCGCTGGCCACGCCTCGCGAGGTCACGCCCCCCTCGCCACACCCCCTGCAGCTGCTGGAGCGCTGGTGGCAGCCGCTGCTGGACCCTCTGCGGACCTGCCTGCCCTTGGGCCCGCGGGCCCTCCCGGATGGCTTCCCGCTGCACGCTGATATCCTGGGGTAGGGCTCGGTGAGAGGAGGGAGGGGTTTGGTGGGCTTCACCCCCATTTTCCTGGCTGTGATCTCCACTCCCTTTCCCACAGACTACTGCTCCTCCATCTGGAACTGAAACGTTGTCTTTTCACCGTGGAGCCGTTGGGGGATAAAGGTAATGGAGGGCGGGGGCCTGGAGGGCGGGGGGCTGGGGCCGGCGGCCCTCGGGTCACCAAGCCGCTCCTTTCTCCCAGAGCCTTCTGCAGAACAGCGCCGGCGCCTTCTCCGGAACTTCTACACCATGGTTACCACCACACAGTTCCCACCAGGTCAGCAGTGCCTGCTCGGGTGGGGATGCTGAGGACCAGGACCCCCCAGTGGGAGCAAGAGGAGGGGGTAGAGAGACAGGCAGACGCTGGCACCAACCAGGATGGTTCTTTGCCCATAGTGTAGGGTATGAGAACCCTTTAGACTGTAGGTGGGAAAGAAAAATTGGCATTCCATAGCTATTTTTGGCGCTGGAGATGAGGCCCAGAGTTTTGCATGTTTGGGGCAAAGGCTGCTTACCTGAGACACCACTCCCCACCCTCTCCCCCCAACCAGTGTCACCAGCAGAGAAAGAGGCAGGCAGCAGGAGGGTGCCCGGCCCAGGTGAAGAGCAGGATGCACATGCTCACTAGCAGAATGCCAGACTCCTTCCCCCCTCCCCTCATCCACCTGTCATGTCACCATGTAATGTGGATGGGTCCCTTGGGAGCATTATTCCAGCGCCTGGGTCACAGCCTAGTGACTGGCCTGTGGGGTTACCTGTGGTGTCGGGATTTGTGCTCTATGATTGCACAAAAACAACGACCCAGACTGGGCAAGGCAGAGGGTGAGAGGAGCCAGTCTGTGGCTTCCTGGTCACAGATAGGCAGACACAAACGTAGGTGGCAGTGGCATCCAAGAGCTGGCATCAACTGCCTTCTGTGTCCTCTCCTCAGAATCAGGGCCAGCAGAGAAGGCAGAAGATGTAGTCCGCTCAGCCCAGCAGCCCAGGGCCTGCTACGTGGTGCTGGGGCCAGGCAGCGGGTGGCAGTTCATGGCTCTTCACCTGGGGATGCGGCTGCTGCTGCTGCTGCTGTCCCCTCAGAGCCCCACCTATGGGCTGCGCAGCCTGGCCACCAACACACTGAATGCCCTCACCCCACTCCTTTGACACGATTTGGGTGGGGGACTGACACACAGCTGGAGCTAGTAGCATCTCTCTGTTTATTCGCTCACAATAATACACGGCCCCTGGACGAGGAGGGGGTAGGAGGGGCTACAACAGGGTGGGGGAGAGGAGGTGGTACCCACTTCCCTGGCCCCTCTCCCCTCTGTGCTTGGGGGGAAAAGGGAGGGAGGGGGCTCCCCCTGACCCCCCCAGAATGTAAACAGCAGCAGATGAACAAAAATAAAAATACAAAAGGCCGGAGGAAGGTCCCAGGCATCCCCCCCACCCTGGGGTCTTCCCTGTCACCAGTGGAGGTCCCTACGCTGTCCGTCCACCAAAGCTGCCTCAGTCCTAGGGGCTGCCTGGTGCTGGCCACATCTCCAGGGTAGATCCAGGGCTCAGAATTGCTGGGCCAGTAGCTCACAAAGGTGGCGGGAGACGGGCTCCTTGCTGGTACGCAGGGTCAGTCGGTACATCTGGGGAGAAGCATTGTGTGAGGAGCTTGGGGGGGAGAGGCAGGTGGATGAAGTCAGGTGATAGAAGACCGGAAGTAAGGAATGGAAGACAAAAGGTGGGAAGGAGGCCAGAGGCTGAGAACAGGGCATCTGGAGTTCTTCTTCCCCACTGGGTTTAACCACACTCACCTGAGCCTGGGCATTGGGTTCCAGGCGGAGCAGACAGCCCACCTGGAGGGCTTTAGTCTGGATGATTCCAGCCCCCACAAAGTTCTCAGGGTTGGGGTCCACATTGTCCAGGAGGGCAGAGCCAAACCCCAGAAGCTGGTGGCAGGGAAGAGCATCAAAAAATGCCAGGGTTCTGTATGTCCCCCACAGGAGTTGTGTCCCAGTCTCTCCAAGCCCTGGCCTTGCTTTACCCTACAAACATGCCTCTCACCTTGGCCTTCGTCACTTCAGCATCCATGGGGTGGTTGGCTTTGAAGATTTTCTGGGCTTCTTGCAGGGGGCTGGGGGCCGGGAACACTGAAGTCAGTGCTGCCCTGCCCCCTGCGTGATTGGCTCCGCCCCTCACCCCATAGCCCAGGCCTGTGTGGATGGCCCCACCCATCGCTCTGTAGCCACGCCCACACAGCTGGCTCCACCACTAGCCCCGCCCCTTGCCCTTCAGCCCCGTCCCCTCACAGGCTCAGCTGCTTCCAGCGCTGGAAGAAGTCCTGGGCCGCCATTTCTGTGGGTTGGAAGAACTTGTTGATGGTCACCGGGAGCTTCAGGGTGAGGGACTGGGTTGCACCCCCATACCTGGTTGGGGAGGACAGGCCGTCAGGCCCCGACCTTTCCCAGAGGATCCCCTCCCCACCATGATACCCCCCCCCACTCACCGGAAGCGCACAGAGAGCAGGGGCGGCGTGAGGAAGTCCCGTAGGCACTCAATGTTGAGCACCTGCTGAACCTGGGCCCCGCCATCCACCTGAGCAGCCACGCGTTTGGTCTGCACGGCCAGCTGTAGCGCTGGGGTCAAGGAAGCCAGGCGCTCTGGGCTATAAACTGATCTCCTTACAGCCCCAGCCCTGGTCTTTGCCAGGCAGTCCAGGGCTCGGGAGACCCTGGGCCTACCCAGGTGCGTGCATCCCTGCCGTCCACCAAGGGGTCACGGCAGGCCACCTGGCAAGCTACGTAACTTCTCAGCCTTATCTCCAAAGTGGACACGTGTGAAATGTCCTCTCACTTCACAGAGGGTTCGTTAGGCTAAGTGACAGCTCTCGAGTGTACAAGGTGCTAGCGTGGTGCTATTGGAGGACAGGACTGCTGGGCACACATAGCCAGGTGCCCATGCCCACTGGAACGGAGCTCTGAACCTGGGCCTCTCCCTGGGCTTCCCAGTGGCTGTCTGGAGGGGCTGGGGGGGAGGGGACTGGGGTCCTGGCCAGGTCTGAGAGGATATGAGTCTGGAGGTCTCCTGGGTGGACAACAGTCGGTGAGAAGTTCTGGAACTGCACGGAAGTCTTGTTGCCGTAGAAGAGATACATGCGGCCTGCGGATGGGGATGGGGGGGGGACAAGGCTGCATCAGCGGTCCCCTGACGGCATCCCCAGCCTGCAGCCCCGCCCCTCCCCCAGGCCACTGAGACGCACCTAGGTTCTGCCGAAACTCTGACTTGACTCCGATCTGCAGCAGCTGGTTCTCAAAGAGGACCCCGTTGTTCTTGCACACAAACCTGGGTGGGAAGAGAAGACAGGATGGCTGGGAGCCTGTCTTGGCCCTGCCTGAGGGCCGTCAGCCATCTCCTTCTCATCCCTCTCTCCCAGGACTTACTTGTTCAGCAATTCATCCGCTTCAGGGATGGGAGGGCCAATGTCCTCAGGACCTGGGCTGGGGGAGGGGAAAGGAATGAAACGGAGGTGAAGGGAGCTAGAGATACGACCCTGGAAGGATGGATGGGTCCCCAGAATCCACAAATCCAGACCCTCCCCCCCCCAGAAACCTCAGAGGACAGAATCAGACTGACAGTAGCCACTGTCAGTGGGACCAGGACCCACCACGGGGTACCAGATGCTGTCCCCCCACCTCCTGAGGCCAGCCCTTACTCAGCAGTTGGAGCTGGGTCAGCCAGCAAAGCCATGGGGCTCTCAGGGGCAGGCGGCTCCAGCTCGCTGGGCCATCCAATCCCAGAGCAGACAGAGAAGACAGGCGTGGCAGGCAGCCAATCCCAGAGAGCAGCAAGAGGACCGAAGACAGAGAGACAGAGCAGGAGGAGGGAAGGAGAGAAGGAAGAGCAGGCTGAGCAACAGTCAGGTCGGGCGAAAAGGACCAAAAGGACAACAGAGGGTGGCCAGGGTGGCGGCCTTGAGTGGCCAGAGGGAGGCAGCAGGCAGGACCGGCAAAGATGGCAGGGACAGGGAGAGAGGATCAGGTTGGAGGTGGGGGTGGGAAGGGGTAGAGGTTGAGAGTTGGGGTGCTCTGGGGTGGTACCTGAGGAAGGCCTCCTCGGGGGTGGGCCCCAGGCTGGGCTGGGCAGCCGGGCCATCAGAGAAGACATCCACCAGGAGGTTCCCAGCTGCCGTGGGAGCTGGGGGTGCTGCTGGGGGAGGGGCTGCCCGCAGCCCCAGGAGGTCAGCGGAGGGCGAAGGTGTAGACTGCAGAAGTGGGGGACGAACACATGAGATAGGGCAGTGGGCTATGGGCTGCGGGCCCAGCCCCCAGGACCCACTGGACGGGACTCACCACAGTGCTGGGGGTGGGCTCCACGCCGCCATTGATGTCATTGCTACTGGGGTCCCTGCGGCCATCGTCCAGGGCACTGGCGGCCCCGGGCCCCTTCTTGCGTTTCAGCTTGGCCAGGATGGAGGACTCACGCTCCGGGAAGGGCGGCATCTCCTCCAGCACGGTGGCCTGTGGGTGGGATGGGGCTGGTCGGTCAAAAGGGTGACCCTTCCGGTCCCAAGGGGTGGGAGGGTCCTGGGGCTGGGGGTGCAGGGCTCTGACCAGGACATCGGTGCTGGCCACGGAGCTGAGGGTGAGGTACTCGACAGCGCGCTGCTGCAGCTCCACGTCGGCGTTGCGCAGCTGTGAGCCGGCCCGCAGCACACCCTGGATGGTGGCCTTAGTCTCCGGGAAGAGGTTGATGAACTTGATGTACGTGGACAACAGTAGGGCTCGCGTGGCCACGCTGCACAGGTGGAACTTGGAGTGCAGCAGGGAGAACTGCACCGGGGGACTGGGGAGAGGGGGAGCTGGAGTGAGGGGCTGCCCTGGGTGGAGACCCTCCCCCCAAGGCCCTCTGGGATCACAGGCTGGCTTGAGGGGTGGGCAACAGCTCTGCCCCAGATTCCTGGCTCCTGGGTTCTCTCTTACCCAGAGGATTTCTTGGAACCCCAGGATTCCCAGCCCTGAGTAACCAGAGTCTCCCCCTGCCCCCAGGTTCCCAGAAGTACAGTTGCTACTACCCTCACCTGGAACGGGGGTCCCCGGCAATCAAGTTCCCAAACTCTCCGAGGATGTAGCCCCCGACCTTGACCATATTCTCATGGCAGGCTGGGGCCTGGAGGGCCTGGGAGGAGGGCAGGGGGGAGGACAAGGAAGAGGGGGGTCAATGGCCTCAGCTCTGAGCATACTCGGTAAGTGCCTGCTGGAACCTCACCTGGGATGCAGGTGGGGAGACTGAGGCACAGAGTGATGGGCCTGAGGTCATGCAGTCGGAGTACTCCCATCCTGGGCACAGGAAGTAAGAATCTACCACCAAGACCCAGGGCCCGGCAACCTGGCCTTCCTCGGGGTCAGGGGGTGGGGTTACTGACCTCAAACACCGTCTTGGCAGCGTAGCCCTGGACGTCATCGCGGTTGGTGACGATCTGCAGCACACGGTACCACACCTCTTCACTCACGTAGTCGCCGGCAATGCGGATGAGGTTGAGGATGGTGTCCACGTACCAGCTGTAGTCCACAGCATACTTCTCCGCCAGGATGGCCACCTTCAGCACCTGGGCAGGGAGGGCCAACCAGTATGGGTGCTCACGTGTGCATGCACGCACGGATGGGCTCCAGCGTGCAACACAGCAGTCGGCAGGGGCATTCACCTGGACGTGTGCTCACTACTGCCCCCGTGTGGACGCCCAGGGAACCTGGCCCCAGCCCTCCTCCCTTAGACTCACGATCTCCTCGCGGATGGCATAGTCAGCCGTCTCCAGGTACCGAAGCATTTCGGACACGATCTGTTTGGCATTGCTGCGGTCACACATGGCGTAGAGGAGGTCAGCTGCCCGCTGCCGCACGCTGACATCCCGTTCGGTCTGAGGGAGGAGAGCAGAGCCCAGGCTGGGTTCGAGGCTGGCCACCCCCTGGCCTCGGAGCCCTGGGTACCCTGGGCGGGGAGGACAGGCGGGTGGAGGCCCACCTTGAGGGCATTGATGACAGTGTCGATGTGGGTCTTGACGGCCTCATGGGAGAACTCGGAGCTGGCCAGTGTGCACATGCTCTCCAGTGCCAGGTAGCGCAGGTTCGTCTCCCGGTGCTGCAGGAACTGGCCCAGCTGGTTACAAGCCCGCACCAGAAGGTTGGGCTCGCTGCGGGCAGGGACAAGGGTGACGGGGAGAGGACAGACCTGAGGTGACCATCATACTACTCCCGAGGGATCCAGGCCTCGACTTCTCCCTGCGCTCCCAGCCCTGGCCTTCCTAGGGACCCGGACATCTGGACTTAGATAAAGATGTGCAGCCAGCAACCCTGCCCCAGGAAGGCTCACAAGACTAGCTTCACGGGGTCCTGTCTCATACTGCCATGCTCTCCCTACTTAGAGTCCAGGCCCCAGCCTCCTCCCTCAGATCCAGGGGTCCAGACCCCAGCCTCCTCCTTCAGACCCTAGGTCCAGCTCGCAGCTCTCTTTCCTCAGATGGCCTGTGGCACCTGTCGTAGTGGATGATCAGGCTGATGGTCTCGAGGAGGATGGCGTTCTTGGCGTTAGAGTGCTGCACCTTCTTGGACTTGGGCGGTTCCTGGGCCTTGTTGAGCACAGTCTCCAGACATTCCACCAGCCGCCCCTTCACCGCCGCATCCTCTGGGGAAGCAGGCCATGCCCCGCTGAACTTCCCACAGCCCCCTCCTTGCTGGGGCCCCGCCAGCGCCCCCTAGTGGCCTCACCGAGCCCAGCGACGCCAGCCCGAGCCCACGCCAACAGCCATCACTGGCTTTAACCTCGGTGCCCTGTGCGATCACGGGCACGGAATGGTTGTGGTGCAGAAAAGCATCCTCAGATCTACAGGGGATGCTGCTCCCTTACCGGGTGGTGGGTAGCACTGGAGGAGCCGCAGCAGCTTGACCGAGAGCCAGGGCGCAGGGACGAAGTAGTAAGTGTAGTCTTGGAGGTCTGTGGAGGCCGAGGACACGATCTGCAGGGAGACGGGGGCGAGGATGAGCGGAGCCGGTCCTGCCTGGCTTCATACTGAGGGGAAACTGAGGCTAGGGGGTGGGGTGAGCCTTAGCAGGGGTGAGATGGGGGCTCTGCCTGGGCTGGGCAAGTGCCAGCTGGGCAGGTGGGTGAAATCCTTGCTGGTTTCGTGTGGCAGCTCAGGCCGGGCCAGTGCCTCACAGATCCTGGGTCACATGTCACAGCGTTACCACCCTGGCCGGCTGGCATTGTCTCTTTGGCAACTCTTTCCCCAGCTCCAGAAGCCCCCATGGGGAGAGACCCTTCTCCCAGCCCTAGGCCTGATCAGAAAAGAGGTGGAAAGACCACTTTTCCTCATAGCAAACTTCTACTCCACTGTGAAACCCACTCCCCTTTATAGGGGGGTTGAACTCAGAGTGTAGCGCTTGCTAGGCAGGTGCTCTGCCACTGAACTGTACCACCAGCCCTTTTATGCATTGGTTATTTTTGAGGTAGGGTCTTGCTTGATGCCCAAGCCACCATGGACTGTGATCCTCCTATTTGTGCTGAGATTACAGGTATGCACGACTACACCCAGCCAATGGTCAAGATGGAGTAGAGCAAACTTTTTTTTCCCCGACTTCCCTTGAATCTCGATCCCCTGGTCTCTACCTCCAAAGTAACTAGCATTACAGGCTTGAGCCACTGCACCCAGCACCTGAAAACCCCTTCTCTGGAGGGTGGCAGACAGGGTGAGATTGATGGAAACGTGTCTGTCAGCATGGGCAGAAATGGCCAGTGGAATCCCTCTCTGAATTAATATAAGCTAAGAAAACAACCAGCCGGGTGCCGGTGGCTCACACCTGTCATCTTAGCTACTCAGGAAGCTGAGATCTGAGGATCGCTGTTCAAAGCCCAGCCTGGGCAGGAAAAGTCCGTGAGATTCTTATCTCCAATAAACCACCAGAAAACCAGAAGTGGTGCAGTGGCTCAAGTGGTAGAGTGCTGGCCTTGAGCCAAAGAGCTGAGGGACAGCGCCCAGGCCCAGAGTTCAAGCCCCATGACCGACAAGAAAAAAAAAAGTTGCCGGAGGCTGGGCTGGGCTAAGGGGGCATCCCAGGGCAGCTCTTGCTTTAGGCACCTGGCTCTTGACCCCCGCAGCTGTGCTGTGAGGTGACTCTGGCATCATCTCCTGGCACCATCAGCACCTGGACCGGTTCCTAAGCTCAGAGAAGTCAGGCCTCTTGCCTGGAGCCAGTTAGTGCTGCACCCGGATGGGCCTGGCTCAGACCCTATGTTTGGAACCATGGGCTGGGTTGTTGCTCAGGGGAAGAATGGGAAAGCAGAGAGGAGCTGTGGGGCTCAGGAAGCCTGGCTCCCCTCCCCCACCCTCCCCAGGGGCCACACACACCCGGCTCAGGCGAGACACAGCCAGTGAGATGCAGGTCTTGAAGTCATCTGGGTTCTTCTTGCACAGGCAGGTGATGAGGCTGACGGCAGCCGTGACCACGCCCTGCAGGGGTGAGTGGGGCGGATCAGCACCCTAGCTGGGCCTGAGCATGGGCAGAGGCTCAGGAGCAGGACAGGGCAGAGTAAGCACAGGCATACCTATGGGTTTAGGGGTGGAATAAGGAGGCTACAGAGCCTGGGAGTTGGGTACCCTTGGTATCTTGCGGGGCGGGGGAAGGGGAGCCATGGGGTCTGGGGAACCAAGGAATGATGGGGTTGGCCAATGGCGGGGTCCTGTAGCTGGGGAAGGAAGGGATGGAAGTGACTGGATACTGTGGGCATTGGAAAATGGCAGGGATATTCTGTGGGTCGGGGTCAGGGCATCACTAGACAGGATACCAGGAAGCGGTGCATTTCTGGAGAGCAGGGTGGGTCATGCATATCTGGGCCATGGTGTGGGGGGGGTGGCTCTGGAAGCATGGGCAAATGTCAGGACAGCTGTAGGGTCACACTGAGGGGGCCGGGCCGCAGGTCTCCTCACCATGTGCTGGTCGTTGAGCAGGTGCACCACGCGCGCCGTCCACTCGCCCATGGGCACCAGGTCCGGTGAGGCCTTGTAGAGCCGCAGCAGGCACAGGGCCGCACTCTGCTTCACGCTGTCCATGCTGTCCCTATGGGGACATGGGGGGAGGGAGGGCATCAGGACAACCTGGCCCCCCCCACATCTCCCTCCACTTTTGTGTGTGTGGGGGCGCTGGCCAAGGATTTCCAGACAGGATGCGATGGCCCATCATGCTAGCTACTTGAGAAGCACAAATAGGGCCTGGTGGTTCAGAGCCAGCCTAGGTGCAAAACGTCAAAAGAGCCAGGGAACCGTGGCTCACGCCTGTAATCCTACCTACTCAGGAGGCTGAGATGTGAAGATCACAGTTCAAAGTCAGCCCAGGCAGGAAAGTCTATGAGACTCCTATCTCCACTTAACTTCCAAAAAGCTGGAGCCGGGCGCTGGTGGCTCACGCCTGTAATCCTAGCTACTCAGGAGGCTGAGATCTGAGGATCACAGTTCAAAGCCAGCCCAGGCAGAGAGACCGTGAGACTCCCATCTCCAATAAACCACCAGAAAACTGGAAGTGGCGCTGTAGCTCAAGTGGTAGAGCGCTCGCCTTGAGCTGAAGAGCTGAGGGACAGCGCCCAGGCCCAGAGTTCAAGCCCCATGACCGAAAAAAACAAAAAGCTGGAACTTGGCTGTGGCTCAAGTGGCAGAGCACTAGCCTTGTGCACAGAGAGGCTCAGGGATGGAGCCCAGGTCCTGAGTTCCAGCCCTAGGAGACACACACTCTCTCTCTCTCTCTTTTTTTTTTTTTTGGGGGGGGGTCCGGTCATGGGGCCTGAACTCTGGGCCTGGGCCTGTCCCTCAGCTCTTCAGCTCAAGCTAGCGCTCTACCACTTGAGCCACAGCGCCACTTCCAGCTTTTTTCTTTTTGCTTATGTGGTGCTGAGGAATCGAACCCAGGGCCTCAGGCATGCAAGGCAAGCGCTCTACCACTGAGCCACCTTCCCAGCCCTCTCTCTCTCTCTTTCTCGTGCGTGTGTGCATACACACACACACACACACACACACACACACACACACACACACAATTCACAAGACTCCATCTTGTGGTATACGCCTGTCTTCCCAGCTATAGGAAAAGCACAGCTGACCGCTGCGGCCAGCTAGAGCATAAAGCGAGACCAATACACAAAGGAGCTGGAGGTGTGGCTCAATGGGAGGGCACCTGCTCGGCAAGGGTGAGGCCCTGAGTTCAAGCCCCCAGACTGCCAGAACCCAGTTCTGCAAAACAAAAACAAGAAAGATGTTCCCGGGGGTAACACCGGGGCAGAAGCTCTGGGCCTGGCTCCGTCCCAGGGCCTCAGTCAGGTCGCTTTGCATAGTGGCCCCAAGGGGGTTCTTTCTAGGTCACCCTGACTTTGAAGTATGGCTTTCTAGAGGTGCTTATTATAAACAGACAGACACGCCACAGAGGATGGGGGGGTGGGGGCCACGCAGGCCGCTCAGCGATGTGAGATGACCACAGAGGTACCACAAATGCTGGGGTCTCCAGTGCAGCCAGGGCTCCGTGGCTGGGCCCGTGTCCTCTCCGGTCTCCAGCCTGCCCGGCCCTCCCGTCCCCCTTCCGAGTTCCCACGTGACTCACCCAGCCACCAGGATGCGGGGGATGTCGGCGGCAAAGGCCTCGCCCATCTCCCGGCTGCCCACGTTGGCGATGCAGTGCAGGGCCAGACACATGAAAGTGGGGTTGCGGCTGGCCAGGTCATTCTTGATGGCGTTGTTGATGAGCCGGATCAGCTCTGAGTTTGAGTTCACCAGCACAGAGATGAACAAGTAACCCTGGGAGGGGAAGGTGATAGCGGTGAGTCTGTGGCCAGGCGGCCCAACATCCCAGCTTCAGAGCCGGAGTGCAGACCCCAGCTTCTTCCCTCAGACCTGGAGCACAGACCCCAGCCTCCTCCCTCAGACCAGAAGTGCAGACCCCAGCCTCCTCCCTCAGATCCAGGGGCCCAGACCCCAGCATATTCTATCAGACCCAGGGCTCCAGGCCCCAGCCTCCTCCCTTAGACCCAGTGGTCCAGACCCCAGCCTCCTCCCTCAGACCCAGGGGTCCAGGCCCCAGCCCACTCCCTCAGACCAGGAGTCCAGACCCCAGCCTCCTCCCTCAGACCAGGCACCCGGGAGACTCACAATCTGTTTCTCCGTATACTTGTTGGAACTGAGCAAGTTAACGGCCTCCATGTGTCCGAAGTCAATGTCATGGCCCAGCAGGAAGATGAAGAGCAGTTTGCACACGTACTTTTTTTTGCTGTAGCCATCCAGGGCCTTGTCCCCTGTGGTGGGGGGTGGGGGTGGGGTGCAGAGTGAGGAAGCGAAGCCCAGGGGCCCCCAGGGGCCCAGCTCCCGCTTCAGACCTGGGGTCTGGGCCCAGCCTACCTTTGAACTTGGAGCGGATATTGGCCAGTTCCTTGTTGATCCTCTTGATCTCCGCCTCTTTGCTCTTACCTGGGGGGCAGGGGTGGGGAGGGAGGGAGGGGAGAGGGAGAGAGGGCAAGTTTAGCCACCTGTGTTCTCTCCCCATGAAGATGGGTGGCTGAGAGCCTTAAGAGCCCCCCTCCCCCACCCCTGGAGCCCCCAGCCTGCCGGGCGAGGCCCCCGAGCAGGCCACAGTAGGGACTGACCAAAGCATGGCTGGAGATCTAAGAGCTGAGGCACGCTCGCTTGGACCCCACATCTCGCTGAGACCTTGGGGACACAGCCCAGAACACCTCCCCAGGCCTGTCTGTGTGCCCCAGCGCCCGGAGGCCTTACTCAGGTCAGGTGGACGGGATGCTGCCTGGGTGACCCCCCCCCCCGCAGCCTTGGGTCCTGGGGTCGTCACCCCAGACCACATGGCCACCCTCCACAGATTGCCGGCCATCAGCCATCCGGCTTCTCCAACCCAGCCCAGCCCAACGGCACCAAGCCCGAACCTCGGCACATACCCCAAGGCAGACCCCATACCACTCATCCAGCCTCACCTCCTCCCTCAGACCTGGGGATCCAGACCCCAGCCTCCTCCCTCAGACCCTGGGGTCCAGGCCCCAGCCTCCTCCCTCAGACCCCAGCCTCCACCCTCAGACCCAAGGGTCCAGGCCCCAGCCTCCTACCTCAGACCCAAGGGTCTAGGCCCCAGCATCCTCCCTCAGAACCAGCCCCAGTCTCCTCCCTCAGACCCAGGGGTTCCAGGCCCCAGCCTCCTCCCTCACACCCAGGGGTACAGGCCCAGCCCCCTCCTGGGAGAGGCCCCCATGCCCACTGCTGAGCCTCAGGCCTCATTCTGCTCTGCATGCTTTAAAGTCCACTCCACACTACGGCATTTATCTCCGGAAACACCCCAGGGACTCCCAGAATAGCTGCAGGGAGGAGACCTGCCCAGGTCCACATCCTGGCATCCCAGCCTTCCCCGGGAGGTTCCGATGCACTCAGTGGATGAAGGAAGGAACACACTAAACATGCCCTCACAGGGCATCGTGGAGGGAAACCTGGCCCCCTCCCGCGGGGCTCTCCCAGCCTCATGGAAGGCTCCTGAAAGCCCCACTGCAGACACCACCTCCGACAGGAAGCCCTCCCAATTAACACCCTGCTTGGTGCCCGGAGATCCACTGGGCACACTCGATGTCCAACAAGGCAGGCGGAACCTGAAACATGGCCGATCCAAAGGGAGCTGGGCTTTACGAACAGTGGGATTAAGATGCGGGAAAGAAGAATGTAGAATAGCTCAGTGTGAATGTTAGAGGTCAGTGCAGTCATTCCTGCCTGTAATCCCAGCCACTCAGGAAGTTGAGCGAGACTTGATGAAGGTTCAAGGCCAGTCCAGGCAACAAAGTAGCAAGACCTCATCTCTACAGACCAAGCTGTGTGGTGGCGCCTGCTCGTCCTTTCAGTTATGTGGGAAGAACGGGAGGGTGGAGATGCGCGCTGGCCCAGGCCAAAATTATCTCAAAAATAATGAAGGGGCCAGGCACTGGTGGCTCCTGCCTGTCATCCTAGCTACTCATGAGGCTGAGATCTGAGGATCATGGTCCTCATGGAAGGTCCATGAGACTCCTATCTCCAATGAACCACTCAAAAACCAGAAGTGGCGCTGTGGCTCAAGTGGTAGAGCGCTCGCCTTGAGCTGAAGAGCTGAGGGACAGCGCCCAGGCCCAGAGTTCAAGCTCCACAACCAACAGAAAAAAAAAGTTACATATTCTAAAGAAATACTTTAGCTGTCCCTAATAATCTACAAGGATTGGCTCTAAGACCCCCCAAATTTTCTAAATGCCAAAAAGCCCAGGGGGCCCCAGTAACTGCACAAAGGGATGTGCAGGGACCCCGGGCTTCGCCTCCTGGCTTATGACTCACATGGCCCAGCACACACCCGCGTTCTAATGAGTCATTAGGGGAAAAGGATGCGCCCAGGGCAGAGAAGACGCGATTGGTTTGGAATATTTTTGGTTTGCAGCTGGTTGCATCCGCAGATAAGAAAACTAGGACTAGGAGCATCAGCTATATTTACACGCGTGAGCGCATCATGTATTTCTTTTTATTTTTTACTTTTTTATTTTTTGGGGGTCCGGTCGTGAGGCCTGAACTCTGGGCCTGGGCGCTGTCCCTCAGCTCTTCAGCTCAAGGCTGGCGCTCTACCACTTGAGCCACAGCGCCACTTCCGGCTTTTTTCTTTTTGCTTATGTGGTGCTGAGGAATCGAACCCAGGGCCTCAGGCATGCAAGGCAAGCACTCTACCACTGAGCCACCTTCCCAGCCCCAGTCTCATGGATTTTCCTGCCGGGCTGGCTTTGAACTGTGATCCTCAGATCTCACTCAGCCTCCTGAGTCACTAGGTTGACAGGCGTGAGCCTCCGGTGCCTGGCTGTGTCACTGAGCCTTGAACTCAGGGCGCTGACCTTGCTAGCCATGCCTCCAGTTGCTTTTGTTTTAGGTCACGTGTTTTTGCCTAGGGAGATTGCAGAGCTTCAGAGGGCCAGCTCCTGTACAGCTGGGATGGCAGGCATGTACCACCAGCCCCAACTTGTCTGTTGAGATGGAGTCCTGGCTCATGTTTTGCCTAGGTGGTCTTGAACCTTGCTATTTCCGATCTCCACCTCCCTAAGAGCTGGTACGACAGGTATGTGCTGCCATGCCCAGCTTGCAGAGGGACTTTTGGATGAGCCAGGGAAGGAGTCACATTGTGCTTCTCTTGGGCAGCCCCTGGATTGGGGCTGGGGACTCGGGGATCACGGAGGGCGCTTAGACAGAGGCACACGGAAGGGAGGCTGGCACATAGCTCTTGAGACTAAGGATGAGAAATGAAGCTGATGTGGACCAAGGAGCTGCGCTCTGGGTGGGAGGCGTGACATGTGCAAAGGCCTGGTGACACAGTGGAGGCTGGGAAGGGGTCAGGAAGCACACACTGTGCATGCATCAAAGCCGTGGCTGGGGGGGGGGGCAGGGGAGAGAGGGGCCGGGCCACCGGACATCCTCTCAGGGGGCTTGAGCTGCAGCTCGGTTGGGCCTGTGGAGTAGGGCCAGGGTTAGCTGGTGAGGCCCAGGTGCCCGGTGTATTGCTCCCCTACACCCCCCCCCCCGCACACACACCCACCCTTGCCTGCCCCTGCCCCTGGCTCCTGGCCTGAGTCCCATACCCCCCCCCCAAAGTGCTCGCAGGAGTTGTGTGTGCACACCTGTAATCCCAGCTAGTTGGGAGGCAGAAGCAGGAGGATCACAGGTTGGAGGCCAGCCTGGGCTGCCTCAAATGCCCCAAGCTGCACAGCTGTTCTCAGCTAAGCCACAGAGAACACTGCCCCCAGCCCGCCGCCCGCCCGCCCGCCCTCCCTCCCTCCTTCCTGGACTGGAACCAGGGGAGGGGGAGCGTGAGAGCAGGTGGGCGAGAGACAGGATCTGTGGGTCTGGTTCTCTCAGTACAGAACTAGGCTGGAGGTCCTGGGGGTGTCGGGTCACCTTTCTCCCCTTGCCCCAGAGGTCAGAGGTTGGAGGTCCTGTGCAAAGCTGAGTCAGAGCTCATGTCTGTCTCCTGCCTGGGGGCTCCCGGCTGCCCCAGGAGCCCTGGCCCCTCTGTGGTGGGATGCCCTGTCCTCTTCCTCTAAGGCTGTAGCTGACACCAGCTCCCCCACCCCCATACACACACACCAGTCCCTCCTACATGCCAAGCACAATTCAGCCTCAGGGCCTTTGCACAGCCCTGATCCACAGATTTCTGCAGGCCTCCCTCACCGGCTCCCTTTCCTCTTGCTCCAGCACCATCTCTGCCACAAGAGACGGCCTGAGCAGTCAGCACAAGGGCCCTGCCCTCACTGCAGCAGCTGCCTGCCTCGTTTTACCCTCACCTCACACCTGTAGGAGGGTACGGTACACACTGGCAGTGTCACCTGAACATCGGCGCCGCACAGCGAGAACATCTACCCACTGCAGACGCCCCATCACCCAAAACAGTGCCTTGCCTTCACCTGGTGCTCAATAAAGACTAGTTCATTCATTCACTCATTCATTCATTCAACAAACATCTCCGGAGACCTCCCCCAGGGCGGGGCCCAGCAAAGGGCACGGCTGGGGACTCTGCAGGGATGAGGGGAGACAGCAGCGAGTTAATGGATCCTGATTTGGGGTTCTTCACCTGCTCAGCAAATGCTCCAAGGGCATGTGTGACTCTGCCCACAGTGCTGGGGAGATAGAAGGCAGCCCCCGCAGGGCCCTGTCGGATAAAAGATGGCTCCCTCTTATCAGAACCTGCCCCTCCCCCAGGCCTGTGCTCACCCCTGCTGAGCCCCACTGTACCCGGCCCCATCTACTCTGCAGGATGTCTCCCGCAGTTAACTAGTTAATGTTCTCTCTGCACCAACCACAGGCCAGCCCCAGGACCTTTGCACTAGCCACAGCTCAGCCTTCACAGTTCTCTTCCATTGCCCAGGGCCTGGATCACTCCTTCAATACAGTTCCCAGAGTCTCTTGTGAAGCAAGCAGGCTGAACCCCAACTTTCAATGCTGAGGCCCCCTTCCTCAGGCTAAAGATAGCTGTTAATATATCTGCTTTAAAAAAAAAAAAAAGGGAGGGCTGGGAAGATGGCTCAGTGGTAGAGTGCTTGCCTTGCATGCCTGAGGCCCTGGGTTCGATTCCTCAGCACCACATAAGCAAAAAAGAAAAAAGCCGGAGGTGGCGCTGTGGCTCAAGTGGTAGAGCACTAGCCTTGAGCTAAAGAGCTGAGGGACAGTGCCCAGGCCCAGAGTTCAAGCCCCACGACCGGACCCAAAAAAAAAAAAAAAAAAGGGATACAGCTCACATGAACTTCATCCTTCTAAACTGTATGGTTCACACTGGATGCAGGAGCACTAGCTACCCAGGAGGCTGAGATCTGAGGATCCGAGGTTCAAAGCCAGCCTGGGCAGAAAGTCTGTGAGACTCTTATCTCCAATAAACCACTCAGAAAACCGGAAGTGGCGCTGTGGCTCAAGCGGTAGAGCGCTCGCCTTGAGCTGAAGAGCTGAGGGACAGTGCCCAGGCCCAGAGTTTAGGCCCCCATGACAGACAAAAGAAAAAGAAAAAAGAAAAGAAAAGAAAAAGAAAAAACAGCCAAGTCAAAAACCAAGCTAGAGGCATTGCTCAGGTGGTGAAGCACCTGCCTGTTAAGTGTGAGGCACAGAGTTCGATCCCTGGTTCCTCTTCCTGCCTAGAAAGCAGACTGAAGTCAAATGAGGAGCACCAACTCATCAGTCCTCCCTCGTACATTCACCACTACCTTACCCCAGAGCCATTTCTTCACCCCAAAAAGAAAGCCTGGACTCTGGAGCAGTCCCCTGAGTCCCGGGCCCGCCTCTGGGCCTGGGCTGCCCCGGGGTGCCTTGGGGCTCCAGGACTGGCCGGCTGGGGCCATGCTTTGCATGGCCTGGCCATCTGGCTTCCTGTGCGTGGCACAGCCACGCCAGGCGTCTGGGCAGTGTTTCCTGGTTTGCTCTGGTGCTGGGGCTTGAACTCAGCACCTTTCATTGGCTGGGTAGATGCTATACCAGACACACTCCCCAGATGCCTTGCCCCCGGCCTTTTTTTTTTTTTTTGGGGCTTGAACTCTGGGCCTGGGTGCTGTCCCTCAGCTCTTCAGCTCAAGGCGAGCACTCTACCACTTGAGCCACAGTGCCACTTCCAGTTTTCCGAGTGGTTTACTGGAGATAGGAGTCTCACGATCTTTCCTGCCTGGGCTGACTATGAACCGTGGATCCTCAGCTCTCAGCCTCCTAAGTAGCTAGGATTACAGGCGTGAGCACCAGCATTCACCTCTCCACCCCCACCCCAATCTCTTCCCCTCACCTATCATTTTTCAGGTGTTGTCTATGTTTTTGCCTACCAGCCTCAGATCATGATCTTTCTTTTTGTTTTCTTTTTTTTTTTTGGTTTGGTCATGGGGCCTGAACTCTGGGCCTGGGCGCTGTCCCTCAGCTCTTCAACTCAAGGCTAGCGCTCTACCACTTGAGCCACAGCGCCACTTCCGGCTTTTTTCTTTTTGCTTATGTGGTGCTGAGGAATCGAACCCAGGGCCTCAGGCATGCAAGGCAAGCGCTCTACCACTGAGCCACCTTCCCAGACCCAGATCATGATCTTTTTTACCACTGCCTCCTGAATAGCTGGGATGACAATTGTCCTGAGGTTCGAATGCAGGGCCTCATGCATGCCAGGCAGGGACTCTACCACTTGGGCCAAACCAAAGCCTATGCCTTTGCTATTTGCCTTTTTATTTATGAGTAAAATGAAGTTAGAAATTCCAACTAGCACCCATCAGAACATAAGCAAATGCTACTAGTATTTTATGGAAAATGACATATAGCTGTTAAATAAAGATAAACAGCATTCATGATTGTGAACCATCAGAGAGGTACAATTAAACCACAGCGAGATGCCATATTTTGGTGGGGTTTGTTTCGTGTTTTTTGTTTGTTTGTTTTTGTTTTTTGTTTTGTTTTTTGCCAGTTGTGGGGCTTGAACTCAGGGCCTTTGAGCAATTTTTGCTCCAAGGCTAGCGCACTACTATTTGGAGCCACAGCACCTCTTCTGGTTTTCTGGTGGTTACTTAGATATAAGAGCCTCATTCATGACCTTTCCTGCCTGGGCTGGCTTTGAACCTTGCTCCTCAGATCTCAGCCTCCTGAGTAGCTTAAGATGACAGGCCCAAGCCAGTGGCACCTGGTCATTTTGGTGTTTTTGAGACAGCATCTCACTAGATAACCCGTGCCAGAATTTGAGATCCTTCTGCCTCAGCCTCCTAAAGTGGGGATTACAGGTGTGCACCACTACATCCATCCTCCGTCCCTTTTCCCAGCTTAATAATATTCTGCAGTAAGGATGGACTGTGTTTTGTTTGCCCGTGGAAGGACCTGGTGTTTCCATGTCCTGTTACTGTCCTTATGCCACGGCCACAGAGCACAGAGCCCGAGGGCAGCTGCCACCTGCAGGCGGCGCCACAGATGTCTGTTCTGTCGGTGTGTGCCCGGTGCCTGACACACTCATTTGCTGAGGAGACACTGAAATGTCTGACCGGCTGGCCAAGGCCTATGGCTAAACCATTACCAGTGCCTCTGGTCTGCGTCTCCTCTCTGCCCCCTGGGGTTTTGCGGTGACATCTCTGTTTTCTCTCTCCTTCCCCAGTCCTCTCTAACAGATTCCTCTGCAGACACCCATCGGGGGTTCAACTCAAAACGGGTTAAATACCAGGGTGTAGGTAGCTCACGCCTGTGATCCTAGCTACTCAGGAGACTGAGATCTGAGGATCACGGTTCAAAGCCAGCCCAGGCCCAAGAGTGCAACAGACTCCCTCTCTGAAATAATCAGCAAAATGCCAGATTGGAGGAATGGTTCAAGTGGTAGAGCATAGGTGGTGAGCTAAAAAGCCCAGGGAGAACACAAGGCCTTGAGATCAAATCCAGGTACTGGCACTGATTTAAAACAAAACAAAACAAAACAACCACCTCTCAGCAGTCCCCCCCCCCTTCCACCATTCTTATGACTTTGGTTCTCAGCTGCCATCCCAGATTATTTCAGTGTATCTTTTCCCCCTTCCATTTTTTTTTGGGGGGGGTGCTGGAAACTGTCTCACTTTATAGTCCAGACTGGCCTTGAACTTTTGATCCTCCTGCCTCTGCCTCCCCCATTCTGAGATCATAGGGATGCACCGCTGTGCCCAGCTACACAGGAATTATTTTAGAACATCAATCGGCCGTGGGCCTCCATGGCTCAAAATGGGCCCTTGGCTGTGAATTCACTCAGAGAAATTTCCGCAAAGCCCTGTCCCTCCCTCAGGAGCCCTGCCTTCTGTCGCCTCGCCACCCCATCTCCTGTCTCCTTGCCCCACAACCCACATCCCTGCCCAGGCTCCAGCCAACAGGGGTCTCCTCCTCTTATCTGAACTCATCCCAGCACGCTGCAACCTCAGGACCTTTGAATGTACCAATTCCCTGCCTCAATCTACCTCATTCTTCCAAAATCCACTCCCTCACTCCCTCGGATTTTTTTTTATCAAAGTGGACATTGTTTTTCATTTTTCCTGTTTTTTTTTCTTTTTTCCTTTTGTGTGTGTGTGTGTGTGTGTGTGTGTGCTGGCACTGGGGCTTAAACTCAGGGCCTGGGCATGCCATCTGTCCCTTAGCTTTTCTGGTCAAGGTTGATACTTTATCTTTCTGGCTTTTTTTTTTTTCCTGGTTGAGAAATAAGATTCTTCTGGAGTTCCCTGCCCAGGCTGGCTTTGAACCACAATCCTCAATGTCAACCTCCTGAGTAACTAGGATTACCTACTACCAGGCCTCCACAGGAGGCCTCTGCTAGGCACCCTCTCTATACCAGTCCCTTGCTTCTCCCTCCTTCCTTTCTCTTCCCAACTCCAGTCATTGTGACAGTGTATCATTTACTGCCTTCCTAGTGTTACTTTCTAGCTCCTTCTAGGTTGCATGAACAAGGATTTTCCTTTCTTTCTTTTGCTTTTGTAGTGCTGGGGATGGAACCCAGGGCCTGCGCCTTGTGCATGTTTGCAAGTTCTCTTTCACACAACTTCTTATTCATAGCTGTAACCCAGTGCTTAAGCCTAACACCAGGTATGCTATGGTTACAAGTATCTGTCACCTTTATGGTGGCCCAGGCTAGCTACTTGGAAGGAGGAGACTGGGCAGATCAAGGTTCAAGGCCAATCCTCAGACCAAACAGTTCTTGAGATCATCTCACCCACTGGCTAGAGCGCAGGAGTGAGTAGAAAAGCACATGAAATCTCCCCACCAGACTGGAAAGCAAAACCTGGGCTTGAAATTAACCAGTGGAAAAAAAAAAAAAAGAGGCTAGAGGCCTCACTGAAGTAGAGGACCTGCCTTAGGGAGGTGAAGCCCAAAGTTCACATGCAATGCCACAGATGAAAACAAATGAATGAAATGTCCTGGAAATGAGGCAAGAGACGGAGGAATGGAGGAATGGACTTCACCAGATGCAAGGCTGAGCCTCAAAGAAGTTCACATGGCTGAAGCACATCCACTTTTCACAGCTGCCTGGCTTCCCTCGACGCCTTCTAGCTCCACCCCCCGATTTTGGCACCACCTCCTTTAATAACTCCACCCCCCCTTTTTTTCTTTTTACAAATACCACATCATTCCTCCAACTGATACATAACCGTTTTTCAGCTCCTCCGGTTTGCTGAGCACCTACTATGTGCCAATTCTTTCGACGAGGAGAGTACATTCAAGGTCACCCAGCTAGGGAATGGCAGAACTCAATGGCCGGCCCCCACGGCCCGCCATGCAGCTGTAGCGTCTGAAGGCTCTTGGCATCTCCCCACGCCCGCCAGCGGCTCCCAGGAGTTGCAAGCTGACTTGCAGCCAGCCCCTCTCATCTCCCATTGTCACGACAACCCTTCCTGTCGGAGATCACGGTTCCCCTATTGCCTGTGGTCAGCTAGGCAAGGGCTTAGACCTTTAGGCCTGTGGGGCACCCTGACCCCTGACCTCCTTCTGGCATGGGACTCCCCTAATGCCTGGCTCTCCAGATCTCTCAGATAAGCCCCTCAGAAGCCCCCCCCCACCTCCTGACACCCCCCCCAATAACGTTTTAGAATAATGGCCTCTCCTTTCGGTGGCCCCCGACCCGAAGCCATCTCCCTCGTGCCCTCCGAGTCCCCTAGCCATCCCTCCTCCAGCCCTTTATTCCTCCACCACCACCACCAGGCTCCTTCTGTCGCTCCTCCGCTGCCCATCTCTGCTCCCCAGGCCCCTGGACGTTTCCCCCACTCCCTGCCACACGCGCCTGGGGCCTCGGTGACCTCCGGAGCCCCTGTCCCTCGAGGACACCTCCTCCAGAAGGCCCTCCAGTCCTGCCTCGGTAGGCCTCCTGGGTGACACTCGCCCCGGGCCCCCGGAGACCTCCTCCCACCCCATCACCCCTCGGGGTGCCCCCACCCATGCACCAACTCCTATTCCTATGCACATCAGGGATCCCTTGAACCCCGTCGTTTGTCCTAGGCCCACCCTCGCTTTTCCATCCTCCCAGGGGGGCGTCTCCGTGCCCCCCTACCCGCTCGTGGTGGGGGAGACACCCCATGACATCCCTCGTCCTGCACCCCTCCCACCCGAGGGCTGCTCCCGGGGCTCCGCGACCCTCGCCCTCTAGGCCGTAAGGACTCCCCGGCCCTGGGCCCCGCGGGGACCCCCGAATCCTTCCACCCCGCCTCCCCCGCGTCTCCGCTGTAACCCCCCCCCCAGGCCCCGAGCTCACAGTTCCGGATGTCGGAGATGAACACCGCGAGCCCCCGCATCCCATCGCCCTTGGACACGGCCGGCATGATGGCGGTGGTGTCGGCTCCGGGCCTGGCCGGACGGGGCGCAGCGCAGCGGGGGCTGGCAGGCGGGACTGGGCGGAAAGGACCCCAGGCAGCGCCGCGGAGCCGGCCGGAGGGGGGGGGGAGGGGGGAGGGGGGGGGGAGGACGGACGGGCGGGCGGGCGGGCAGGCGGGCTGGCAGGCCGAGGCACCTCCCCTAGCTCCGCCCCTCCGCTCTACCGTCCGCGGCTCGCAGTTGTCTATTGGTTGGAGGTACTGCCACTCCAACTTAGACTCGCTCCCTATCCTCTCTCTCATTGGTCCTAAGAAAAAGACAAACTGCTACGATTGGTCCTGTGTCCTGCTATTTCCGTTCGGCCACGGAGTTCAATTACGCACCCTAGAACCGCCCCCTCCGCGAGACAGAGTCCAACTGTGATTGGGTCTCAACCCCTCGCTCCAAGAAGGGAGGGAGGGACGTGCAGGAAGGCGGGGGAACGGGACTAAAGAGGCGGGATTTGGGTTGAACGGAACCAATAGACGGATAGCTGGCCCCCGCAGACGTCGCAGATTCGTCGGGCATGTCCTACTTCCGCCCTCGATTGGGCGGTTGTGGGGGCGGGCGAAGGGACACGGCCCGTAGAGAAGGGAGGGAGAGAAGGTGGAGGGAGAACTGTCACTCAGCTAGGCTGGGATAGGTAGAGCGACGCCTGCAATTCCCTGCTGCAGAAAAGGGGCTGGGCGGGGCCAGAGAGCATCAGATGTTTACTGCGCAAGCGCCTCCCTCTGCATTTTTTTTTTTCCCTCCACTCCTCCACCCCGGACTCCCTAAATCCCCTTCCTGGAATCAGTCCTGCCTGTCTCCTTCCAACGGGTCAGGACTCAGGAGATTTAGAGTCCCAGAGAAGAGAGCTCTATAATGCAAAGATCGTCTTAGAGACAAGGTTCGAACTGGGGTCCAGCGAGGTCAAACGACTCGTCCAAGGCGCCACATCAAAGAATCCAATTTTCTATTTCGATTTTTAACAACATTTCCCTTTCTGTTCCTCCCCAACCAAAGTGTTCAGAGCAACTTTTGTTATAGTAGTTATAAAGTCAAAGTTGAAGCTTGGCTAAGGCGGCTTCAGTAATCCTGGCTACTCTGGATACTGAGATCTGAGGATCACGGTTCCAAGCCAGCCCAGGCAAAAAAAAAGTCAGAGACTCATTTCCCAATTAACCACCAAAAAGCCAAAGTGGAGGTGTGGCTCAACTCCACCCTTGAGTGAAAAAGCTCTGGGCCATTGCCAGGACCCTGAGTTCAAGCCCTAGTCCTGGCATAAACAAATAAATAATGTTGACTTCTTTACCAAACTCACAAAGCCTCCCAGACAGAACGAATGACACCTCTTGCTTCCTAGCTCAGCCACTGGTTTTAATAAGGAAAGAGTAAATTTGCTTGGGCTGGGCCCCCACCCCCTTAGGCTGGCTCCCCAGGGACACTTTGGTTGACAGGCTCTGGCTTAAGTCAAGATGCCAAAATTCCAACGCCCTGGGCTATTGAGAAATTTGGGCCAAAGGGAACTGGAACAATCCATTTCTGTCACTTCTAGGAACTAAATTCCACCCCTGTAACTTTTCGTAATCTCCGAAGCCCTGTATTCCTGGCATGAACCTACAAGGTAGGTCCCTGGGTCCTGAGAACGACGACCCACTCTTAGTGGTGGGAGGAGCTAGCAAAGAGCCTACCTTCCAAATTCAATGGACTGGTCCATCTGGATTCCCAGGAGTGGGATTTGGGAAAGTCCATTCTGGATTCTAGAGGGCACATATCCTTCAGATGTTTTAGTGACTGGGAGAGTCCATTTGTAATATGGAAAGGGGGATGGGGGGAAGACTCCGCTCCTAAATTGCAATCCATTAAGATTTAAGCAAGCAAACAAAAATATTAGTACCAGAACTTGAAAAAGTCTTACTTAAGGAAAGATGTGAAACATTCCAATATTTGGGAGGAAAATGTCATAAAAATACTTTCTTTAAAAAAATCCGGATTTTTTTTAAATGTGGATTTTTAACACTTTTTAGTATTGAAGGAACATCTATAGAACAGGGGGGGAAAAACTGCCCCTAAATAGGGCAGAGAAGCACCTTCCCCGCCCCAATCCTCCAGCTCCTCATTCATCCATCATTCCCCATTCTTTGTCCAGAACCTATCTAGAAGGAGATGGGGTTCACTCTGGGCTCTTAGTGTGGGGTGAGGGCAGTTAGATTGCCCCAAGACTCCAGAAAAGAATGAGCCACACATTTCTTTTTTTTTGGGGGGGGGGTATGGGTCATGTGGCCTGAACTCTAGGCCTGGGCGCTGTCCCTCAGCTCTTCAGCTCAAGGCTAGCGCTCTGCCACTTGAGCCACAGCGCCACTTCCGGCTTGCCTAAGGCATGCAAGGCAAGCGCTCTACCACTGAGCCATCTTCCCATTCCCGAGCCACACATTTCTTAAGCCTAGCCCTAAAGCACCTGCCCTAAGGGTGAGCAAGATGGGGAACCCACCAAACTTTTTGAAGAACCCTGGCGCACTAGGATCCGGGAATTGCCCAGTCATAACCCCGCCCCCATATGATCATTGGTTAATCCTGTTGAGTTACAGCAGTGCGGTCCAATGGGAGCACAATGGGCGGGACACGTATAACCAATTGACTCCAGCCATATTGTCAATAATAAAAAGACATAAATGAATTTAACTTCGATAACAGATGCCGGTGTTTATAATAGAATGATGACAACTATAAAAAATATCATAAAGCCGGGTACCGGTGGCTCACGCCTGTCATCCTAGCTACTCAGGAGGCTGAGATCTGAGGATCGCCGTTCAAAGCCAGCCAGAGCAGGAAAGTCCATGAGACTCTTATCCCCAATAAACCACTAGAAAACCAGAAGTGGCGGTGTGTCTCAAGCGGTGGAGCGCTCGCCTTGAGCTGAAGAACGCTGGGAAAGCGCCCAAGCCCAGAGTTCAAGCCCCATGACCGACAAAATATAGATAGAGAGAGAGAGATGTATCATAAGGCAGTTTTCTATCCTGTACACACACACAAAAAAGTTGTTTAATATATGTTGCATATTCAAGCATGTACCAAATAAACTCTCTATATTCATTCCAAGACTTTATTTATTGCTGGTCTTGGGGCATGAACTTATGGGCCTGCGCTACTAATTGAACAACAACTCCATTTCCGGTTTTTTGGGTAGTTAATTAGAGATAAGAGTCTCACAGGCTTTTTCTGTCCTGCCTGGCTTTGAACCTTGATCCTCAGATCTCCACCTCCTGAGTAGCTAGGGTGACAGGCATGAATCACCGGTGCCTGGCTATATTTCGTTTTTAAGACAGGGTCTAAAACCGGGTCCCGGTGGCTCACGCCTGTCATCCTAGCTACTCAGGAGGCTGAGATCTGAGGATCCATGGTTCAAAGGCAGCCCCGGCAGGAAAGTCCGTGAGACTCTTATCTCCAATAAATCACTCAGAAAACCGGAAGTGGCACTGTGGCTCAAGCGGTAGAGCGCTCGCCTTGAGTTGAAAAGCTGAGGGACAGCGCCCAGGCCCAGAGTTCAAGCCCCACGACCGACCAAAAGAAAAAAAAAAAAACGAAATATAACTGGACACCAAATATATAGCTCCCAAGCATAATTCTAGCCACTCGGGAGGACTGAAATCCAGAGGATTGTGGTTCAAAGCCAGCCTGGGCAGGAAAGAATATCTCCAAAATAACCAAACAGAAGTAAGGATGATGGCTTTGGGGACGGAGTGGGGAGAAAGGCCGTATGATCCCACAATTCCCATCAGTGAGGGGAAACATGGAGCTCTCTCCAGAACCAGTGGCTTGGTCCACTCTGGTGAGCTCTTGATGGGAAGGCGGAAATCCACTGCAGGTGGAACTAGAATCCAGGGCTGGAAGGGTCCATGTGGGCCCTGGGGGTGGGGGGAGGAGCAAGGGCACCATGTGCCAGCACCTTGCACCTTGGGTCCCCCCCCTCCCCAGGACCCGGTGGTCGGGCCCTTTGTGAGTCAGCTGAGGGGGCCAGGGGCTGTGCGGGCCAGGGGATCCAGAGTAGGTGGTGAGACTCCCCAGGGGAGCAGGCCCCCCACGCCATGGCGAGCGTGGTCGTGAAGACAATCTGGCAGTCCAAAGAGATCCATGAGGCTGGGGACCCCCCCGCGGGGGTCGAGAGCCGCTCCCAGCTGGTCCCGGAGGCTCCCGGGGGGGTGACCAGCCCGGCCAAGGGAATCACGAAGAAAAAGAAGGCAGTGTCGTTCCACGGGTGGGTTTGCCGCACGCTGTCAGGGACGGCCCTAGGGCCCAGCCCTTTCTCCAACCGAGTTCGAGTCCCACCGTGGGTGCTGGAGGAAGAGGAGGGGGCAGATGGTGGGGCAGGGAGGACAGGGGGGGCAGGAAAGAAGGAAGTTAGAAGCAGGGTGGAGAAGAAAAACAGCCGGCAGTGGGGACTGGCTTGAGGAGAGAAGAAATCAGGCAGTGGGTGGAGGCAGAAAATAAAAGCTGGCATAGAACTGGCATCCAGGGGGTGCCGTCCAGCAGGCAGTGGGGGGGCTGACCCTCGGTATTGGGGGGACAACTTGACCTTTCTACCTGTTCCTCCTTGGCAGGGTGGAGCCACGAATGTCCCATGAGCCAATGCACTGGTGTCTGAACCTTAAAAGGTCTTCAGCCTGCACCAACGTGTCCTTGCTCAACCTGGCCGCAGTAGAGCCCGACTCCTCTGGGACAGACTCAACCACAGAGGACAGTGGCCCGCTGGCCCTGCCCGGGCCTCCTGCCTCCCCCACGCCACCCTGGGCTCCAGATGACCCAGACATCACAGAACTTCTGGTGAGGAGTTCTGGGTGGAGAAAGAGAGAGAGGGAGGAGTTTCTCAATTTGGTTGAGTGGGCTTAGAATGAGAAAGTTCTTAGAAGGTGAAGCCCCAGTGGAGAAAAAACAACACCTTCTTTGATAGATCAACCCTGAGTCCAGTAGGTGAGCATTTAGTCAAAACCTCTAAATGCCCCAGGTATTTCTGGGATCACATCTGGATCTTGAAGATAAAAGAAAAGTGTCCAGGCATTGCAAACAGCATGTACAAAGGGACAGGGGCTGAAAAGAGTGTGGTATGAGAGATGAGGATTGAGGAAGTGAAAGGTATAAAGTCACCCAGGGTGCAAAATACCAGGGTCTTGGCTGACAGTAATGGGGAACGAGTGTGGGTTCAGGGGAGAGAGGGGGAAGAACTTGAGAGTTTGGCTCAATTCTTACTCCAAATGCCTTGATTATAGGCATGTGCCCACCACTCTTGGTTTTGTTTTTCCTTCATAGATGGTCTAGAAAGGAATTAGTATAGTGACCCAGTTTAAAGAAGAAAGCAAGGGCTGGGAAGGTGGCTCAGTGGTAGAGCGCTTGCCTTGCATGCCTGAGGCCCTGGGTTCGATTCCTCAGCACCACATAAACAAAAAGAAAAAAGCCGGAAGTGGTGCTGTGGCTCAAGTGGTAGAGCGCTAGCCTTTAGCTGAAGAGCTGAGGGACAGCACCCAGGCCCAGAGTTCAGGCCCCATGACCGGACCCCCCCCCAAGAAAAGAAGAAAGCAAAACAACAGCAAGAAAACAAAAAATTGGGGTACAGAGAGCTGAAGTGACCTCCCAAGGTCATGGCCAAAGAGTTGGTGAGAAGCAGGGGCAGGACTAGAATTCAGGCTGCTGGGGTCACTGCTAAGGCAAAAATCCTTTCCTCAGCCCTTCAAGGTGGTGTCCACCTGTAATCCCAGCACTTGGGAGGCTGAGGCAGGAGGACTGCAATTCAAGGTCAGCCTTTTTTTTTTCCCCTAAGATACTTCTGGGTGGGAGGAAAAATGGAAGCAAGACACTGGTGACAGAGGCCAGGGAGGTCAGAGCTGGTTGAGGGTCAAGGTGGGAGGCCAGCTGGGGGTGGAGACTGCCAGCCAGCTCCCTTCTTCCGGACTCCTGCAGTCCTTCTGCCTCCCACCTCCCTCAGTGTGGCTCTCAGACAGTTCTAGCAGCCTTTGCTGCCTCCCACCAGAGCTATTTCTGAGTCATATCCCCCAGCGCCTGCTGAGACTGGGAAAGAGCCTTGGGCCAGGAGATCAAGGGCATCTGAGCTGCTAGAGGCTGGGGGAGGACCGGCCTCTTCTTCTCTGCAAAAGAAAGAAAGGAAAAAAAAAAGTAATGGCAGCTCTTGCTTTGGGACTCCTGCAGGAGCTGGGAGAAGGGCAGAGCAGATACTGGGCCCCCAGCCATGGAGCTACATCAAGAGAGATCATGGGAAAGGGTAGAAGGAGGGTGAGGGACCCAGTGAAAGGTTGAGGGGGGGATAAGGGATGGTAACAGACCTAGAAGAGAGGGGGACAAAGACCCAGAGAGAGAAAGAGGGGAACAGAGACCAAGAAAGAGAGGGGGACAGACACAGAGAGAAGGGGACAGAGACACAGTCAGAGGGAGACAGAGACTCAAGGGGATAGAAAAGAAAGAGGACTGAGACAGATTGAGAGATTGAGGGGTGGGGGAGAGAAGGAGGAAGAGAGAAGAGGACAAAGAGATGAGGGGGACAGAGTCCTAGAATGGGATAGAGGCCCTGGCGAAGAGTGACATCTTAGAGTGCTGATTTGGGTCAGATCAGATTAGCAACACACTGTAGGTATTGGTCATCTACTGCTGCAAGACGAATTAGCCCCAAATTTAGAACACAGCACCACTGGTGTAACTTCATTGGAAGGCGCTATGTACAGGGATCAGATGAGGCTGCAAGCAACATTTCATCTGATGGCTAGAGAACATGCCACCTAGATGCACCTCTGAAAGCCCTTGTTGGAAGCTTCCACTCCTTCCTGGATGTTGGCTGGAGATCTCACTTTAGAGCTATCATTCCCCACAGCAGGAAAGAGGAAGCAAATGCTGGGCGCTGGTGGCTCACGCCTGTAATCCTAGCTACTCAGGAGGCTGAGATCTGAGGATCACGGTTCAAAGCCAGCCCGGGCAGGAGAGACCGTGAGA
>NW_012267321.1:1130829-1152830 GCF_000151885.1 Dipodomys ordii | reverse complement strand
CTCTTCAGCTCAAGGCTAGCGCTCTACCACTTGAGCCACAGCGCCACTTCTGGCTTTTTTCTTTTTGCTTATGTGGTGCTGAGGAATCGAACCCAGGGTCTCAGGCATGCAAGGCAAGTGCTCTACCACTGAGCCACCTTCCCAGCGAACTCTACAACTTTGAACCATAGTGCCACTTCCAGTTTTCTAGTGGTTAAGTGGAGATAAGAGTCCCAAGGACTTTCCTGCCTGGTCTGGCTTTGACCCTTGATCCTCAGATCTCACCTCCTGAGTAGCTAGGTTTACATGCATGAGCCACCAGTGTCCAGCTAATTTCAACTATTAAAATGTGGCAAACATTCACATAGATTGTCTCCTCCCCTAAGTGTGTGTTGCTGTTACTGAGTAGTTGTTTGTTTTATTTTATTATGTTTTGAGACAGAGTCTCAGCTGGCTTCAAATTCACAACTGTTCTGCCTCAGACTCCTTAGTGCTGGAATTACAGGTGTGTGCTACCATGCCTGGCTTCTTATTTTAACTTTTATTTTGAGGGGATGTAATGTAGGGCCACACATATGCTAAGTAAGCACTCTACCACTCAGCCACATACCCCAACTTTTTTTTTTCTAGCAGAATACTGGGGTGTCAATTCTAGGCCTGGCAATTGTTAGCTACTCAAACTACATGAGCCGAATCCCCCATGTCTTTTCATTTTTATGATATTTTTCAACTAAGGTCTCATTTTTTGCCATGGCCAGCTTGGACATTGGTCCAAAGAATGGCTGCCAGTTTTGCTTTCCAGACAATTGGGGAAAATAGAGAATTCTCATTTTCTGATGCCTTTTTTTTTAAAGCATGACTCTAAAACTGATAGACTAGTTCCACCCACACTCCATTGGCAGGAAAGGAGTCACATGACCACAGCTGTCTGCAATGGATTCTGGGAAATGTAGTCTGAATAATCGTGTCAAGCTAAGGCTTGAAGTCCAGACACTACATCCTGCCACCATTCCTCAGGAGGAGGCATAAAGTATTTTCTGGTGGTATAGAGTGATGATCTGAGGTCACATGTCATGGTTTAAAACAAAGTTTCTGAGTTTAAATCCTAGAAAGTTAAGAAATAGGAGCCTGCTGGGTACCAGTGTCTCATTCCTATAATCCTAGCTACTTGGGAGGCCAAAATTAGTAGGAGTATCACAGTGTGAGGCAAAAAGTTCAGGCAGGAAGTTTGTAATTCCCTATCTTACCCAATAGCCGGGCAAGGTGAGGCACACCTGTCATCTCAGCCATAGCAAGAATCCTGAAATAGAATCACAGTCCATGAAGATGCCCTGGCAGAATTGGAGGCCCTGTCTCAAAAATGTCTGGAGGTTTGGCTCAGCAGTAGAGTACCCATCTAGCAAGAGTAAGGATTTCACACTCTAGAACCAAGGCTGAAAAGGAAATGTTTCTAGATAATATGGAGAAAATGCAGGATGTTACAATTCAATAATAACTAATATTGATAAGTAAAAAACTAAATCCTGGTTAGGCCATCTAATATGTTATCTACCTGAAAGAACATGGGATGTCTGTCTCTGAGATCCTTTTGCCCCACATCTTACATGGGCCAAATCATCTCAAGAGATTTGGTTATGGGGAAGAAAAGAGATTATCTGCATGGGTGCTGGACCTGATGGTACACAAATGCTCAAATCTGGAAAGTGGACTCGTCTTACCATTCCCAATGGCATATGTGCATATATTTGCACAGTTTGAGGTTTTCTTTTGTTGGTACTAAGATTTGAAAATTGTAGTTGCTCTACAACTTGAGCCACACACCTTCAGCCCTTTTTGCTTTACTTACTTTTTCAAATAGTGTCTCATAGTTTATGTCTAGGGCCAGCCTGGATCGTGATCCCCTTATTTTATACTTCCTAAGTAGCTGGGATCACAGGCCTACCCCTATCATGTGCAGCTATTGGTTGAGATGAGATCATGCTAACTTTTTGCCTGGGCTGGCTTCAAACCTCTTTTTCAGGTCTCTGGAGTAGCTGGGGTTACAGGCATGAGACACTCTATACTGTCATTAACAGTTTACCAGTTTACCTTTTTATTTCTACCTCAAGAGTCTGAATAGCTCTCTAAGCACAACACGAAGAAGCAATGTCTATCCTAAGATTCTTGACTCAGAGTCAAAGAGGCGCTGCCCCTGACCAAAGTCACAAATCATCCCAAGACAAAATCCGGGTGTAAACACAGCCTCCTAGTTCTAGAATTTGTCTTCGGGTTGAGGCTGGCTTTCACACACGGATTGAAACCCCCCCCCCTCTCCCGTCCTGTCTCCTACTCTTCTACCAGAGTGGGGTCAATAGTGGATTGGTCCGCGCCAAAGACTCCATCACCAGCTTGAAGGAAAAGACCACCCGAGTTAACCAACATGTACAAACCCTGCAGGTATGAGGAGCCCCTTCTCCCCCAAATACTCCCTCTTCATCTGAGTACCTCTTAGATAGAGCCTGCTCTGCAGTCAATTTATAGCCCAGATTGTTGTTTGAGAATTAGAAGGAAAAGATTTCTGGGCTGCTCCCTCCAGCTTTGGCTAACCCTCCTCTCTTCCATGCTTAAGAGCGAGTGTTCTGTGCTGAGCGAGAATCTAGAAAGAAGGCGTCAGGAAGCAGAAGAGTTGGAAGGGTATTGTAGTCAACTCAAGGTGAGGTGCTAGGGGTGAGGGGTAGGATGGGGTGAAGACAATAGGAATAAAGAATATGGACTAGCCAGACACCAGTGGTTCACACTTGTAATCCTAGTTACTCAGTGGGGCTGAGAGCTGAGGATCCTGGTTCAAAGCCAGCCTTGGCAGGGAAGTCTGTGAGGCTTCCATAAAAACTAGAACTCTGTGAGATCCCCAAAACTAGAAGTGCTGGGTGCCCGTGGCTCATGCCTATCATCCTAGCCACTCAGGAGGCTGAGATCTGAGGATCACAGTTCAAAGCCAACCTGGGCAGGAAAGTCTGTGAGACTTTCCAATAAACCACCAGAAAACTGGAAGTGGTGCTGTGGCTCAAGTGGTAGAGCACCATTTTTGAACAAAATGCCAAGCAAATACATGAAGCCCTAAGTTCAAGTCCCAGTAATGGAACTGAAAAAAAAAATGAAGAGAAGGGAAGGAATGGAATGAGGGGTATATGAGAGTTGGGATGACGTGGGGGTGGGGGGTACAGGAAAAGTTTGGCTAAGAAGGGAGAGGTCCCTTTAGCCAAGGGGGTGAATCCTGTTTGCAGGGAGGGGCGGGGGGATCCTTAGGGAAATAGCAAGGCTAAGGGTCGGGAGGCAGAACTGGAATGGGAAGGTAGGGCCTGCGCCCTGATATCCTGGCCCAGGAGAACTGCCGGAAGGTGACCCGATCGGTGGAAGACGCTGAAATCAAAACCAACGTCTTGAAACAGAATTCTGCCCTCCTGGAGGTAAGGTGGGAAGGGAAGATGGGCCTAGTGTTTGTGGGGGAAAAGAGATCCACCGCCGAAGGATCTTTCTGCCCTGCCACCATCCCTACTGCCACATCCAGCTGGGTGGCTCTCCTCCCCTGCCCCTTCCTCCTGCCCTTCCCCCCTGCAGTCACCTGCAAGTCACAGAGACAGCAAGTCCTGCCCAAGTGTGTGCTGGTGTTTCTTCCTGAGGGGCAGGCACACAGAGAGCCTGGATTGGGGGCGGATGGAGCCAGGGTGGCAGGCTAGCCGACGTTGAAATGGATTGGGCTCCAGCTGGACCTCCATCTCTTCCCTTAAGGCCAGTCAGTGGAAGGCTCTTTAGACATGGGGAGAGCTGGGATGGATTGGCGGCTGGCATGGGGTTGGATGCCATGACCCCTTTCCGCCCAGGAGAAGCTGCGTTACCTCCAACAGCAACTTCAGGACGAGACTCCGAGGAGGCAGGAGGCTGAGATGCAGGAGCTGGAGCAGAAGCTGGAGGCCGGCCTCTCCCGGCACGGCCTGTGCCCCTCTGCTGTGAACCAGGGTTGCTCCGGCTCCTCGGGGAACTCCGAGGACACCCCGCGGCCGCGCTGCCTGGCCCCCGGGGCCTGGGGAGTGGGGTCCCGGGCAGGGGAGGTCCCCTACGTGAGCGAGCAGGAGTTGCAAAAGGTCTCAGCCGGCTTGGAAGAGCTGAGGTGGGCAGGGCCGAGGGGTGGGGCTGGGAGAGGCCTGGGTGGGCGGGGCCGAAGGGGGCGTGGCCACGAGCAGCTGATGTGGGAGGGGACAAAGGGATGGGCCCTGGAGGAGGTAAGGGGTGTGTCCTGGAGGCGGTGTGGGCGGGGATGTGGGTGTGGCCTCAACGTGGGGGGGTGGGGCCCTGGGTGGAACTTTTAATAATGGAAGTGGACCGGACTAGGGTAACAAAAACCATCTTGAGCATGGCTTAGGGGTGTAGTCTAGGGAGAGTTCTGGGGTAGTCATCTTTATGGGCAGATCTCTCTTTTTTTTTTTTTTTGTTGGTCGTGGGACTTGAGCTCTGGGCCTGGGCGCTGTCACTCAGCTCTTTTGCTCAAGGCTAGTACTCTACTACTTGAGCCACAGCTCCACTTCCGGTTTTCTGGTGGTTAATTGAAGGTAAGAATCTCACAGGGACTATCCAGCCTGACTTTGAACCGCGATACTCAGATCTCAGCCTCCTGAGTAGCTGGGATGACAGGTGTGAGCCACGGGCGCCCGGCCATAGGTCATTCCTTGAAGAACTAATTTTTGAGATTGGGACTGATGGGTTAGAGATTTCTTGGTGTCTGAGGCGCCAAACTAGACAGGGTTGTGAGGAGCAGAGCCTTGTGGTTGCAACTGGGGAGTCCAGGTTCAAGTCAGGCTAGCCAACGGGGAGAGAGAATAAAGGCAGCACTCAGGATTTCCACAAATGGATGGCATGAGGGAATTCGGGGAGCAGCTAGGTCTGGATGTTGGAAGACAGTGTTCTCCTTGAATGGGACTAATAGCCAAGTGACCAATCCTTGTCCCCACCCAGGAGGGAGGTGTCCTCGCTGACCGCCCGGTGGCACCAGGAGGAGGGCGCGGTGCAGGAGGCCCTGCGGCTGCTCGGGGGACTGGGCGGTCGACTGGACGGCTTCCTGGGCCAGTGGGAGCGGGCACAGCGCGAGCAGGCGCAGTCAGCGCGGGGCTTGCAGGAGCTGCGAAGTCGAGCTGACGAGCTGTGCACCATGTAAGGGCTGCGTGGGGCTGGGGGGAATGGGGAGGACGCCAAGGAGAGGGGAGCAGAGTCAACTGAGGGCAGGGTTTAAGGAAACGGGTGAGCCAATCAACTGGGTCCGAGTGCTTCACGCCGCTTAGTAATTTGAAGAACAGCCAATCAGTCAACAGGAAAGCATTCCCATACGGAAAGGGGTGTGTCCAACACCTTATAAGGTTAAGGGGCGGGGACAAACGGAATCAAGGAAGGCCAATCAGAGAACCGGACCAGAGGCAATCAGCTATTAAGTGTGAATGTGTGAATGTTTGGGAGACAAGTAACTGCAGGTCCTTGGCTAATAGTGGGTGCAGGCTTGAGAGGAGAGGACTGCTCAGCACTGGTACCTCTCCTGCCCCAGGGTGGAGCGGTCCGCCGTGAACATGGCTTCACTAAGGAGCGAACTGGAGGGGCTGGGCCCAGTGAAACCGATTCTGGAAGAGCTGGGACGGCAATTTCAGAACTCTCGAAGGGGACCTGACCACTCCGTAAACCTGGATCGGTCCTCCCAAGGCTCCTGTACCCGCTGCGCCAGGTATGGGGGATGAGGCTGGTACCTTCTGGGTCGTCAGAATTGAAATATATTGAAAGAGATTTGACACTATTAGCCAAGGATAGGGGAGTCTGTCCCTTGGGAGACAAAGAATCCCAGTACAGGCCAAATGCCTGTGGCTCACGCCTGTAATCCTAGCTACTCAGAAGACTGAGATCTGAGGATCACGGTTCAAAGCCAGCCCAGGCAGGAAAGTCCGTAAAACTCTTATCCCCAATAAACCACTCAGAAAACCGGAAGTGGCGCTGTGGCCCAAGTGGTTGGTAGAGCGCTTGCTTTGAGCTGAAGAGCTGAGGGACAGCGCTCAGACCCAAAGTTCAAGCCCCACGACTGATACCCCACCCTCTGCAAACAAAATAATGAAAAGTGGAGCTTTGGCTCAAGTGGTGAAAACAGGCCTAGGCCCTGATTTCAAGCCACACACACACACACACACACACACACACACATCCCAGTGCATTTGAGGACCCGCCAATCATGCTGTATTATGAGAGCCAAGTTTCCTCCCTCCCCATTAGATAATATTAGTTTCTTGAGGAGCTGGAGGAAGACTTGATACATTGAGAGGATCCTGTTTCCAAGTGCATTGTGAGAAGGCTCCGGTGTGGTTCAAGTGGGAGACAGGGTGTCTAAATATGTTGTGCAGAAAGTGAGATCTGTGTGTCCTGGAAAATCAAGATGGGGAAAGGGGGGGGTGGTTCCCAGAACTTCCTAAGATCAGATTTAACTCATGCGCTGGGAGGCCTATCTGGTGCCTTTTGAGTAGTAAGTGAAGGTCACCTGGTGAACCATTGGTGGTGCATGGTGGGCAGGTTGCATTAGGTGCAGGGTAGGGTAGGATGCTGGGGCATCCTGGGAATGGAGTCGGTATGGCCCTCTCCCCTTCCCCCAGCCAGGGGCAGCAGTTGTCCACGGAGTCCTTGCAGCAGTTACTGGAGCGAGCACTGACCCCACTAGTGGATGAGGTGAAGCAAAGAGGTCTGGCTCCTGCCTGTCCTAGCTGCCAGCGGCTACACAAGAAGATTCTGGTACCAGGGACCATGGGCTACCACGTTCCATTTTGCTTTTCTGTCAGAGCAGGGGATGGGGAACCCTGGGCATACGGGTATGCTGGTGCCAGGCAGGAAGGGAAGGGCCAGGCTGGGGACAAGCAGGCATTGGGAAAGGCCTTGCTATGATTCGTGAGGGGGTGGGACAAATAGCTTGGTGGTTACTGAGTCATGGACCCATCATGAGTAAACTTGGGTGATGGATTTGGGCCCAAAACATGAGTGGCCATAAGAACAGATATCAGGAAGCATGGGCCTGATTTCCTATAGACCTACAGAGAGACAGGGATCCCTGAGGCTAGACAATGGACCTAATGACAATAGATCATAGGAAGCAATTGGAACCACAGATCTTCCTGGGGTATTGCAGGGCAGACTCAAGTTCCATAGCTGTTAGCGTGTGGTGCATTGTAAGACCATAGAAATCCAGGGGGATCCCTAAGGGATGCTGGTGTAGGGGATATAAGATAGGTTGTGGGTGAGGCAGACAGGCGAAGTTAACATGGGATATTTGTGAGCTAGAGCCATAGGTCTAATGTGTGGGAGGCCAAAGGCTTGGTGCATTGTGGGAAGTAGAGAGCCACATTGCTAGAGACAATTATGAGATGCTGGTCTCCTAGATCCTAGATGATGGGGTCTTTTCAGTGATCAGATGTAGAATGTCACCATGAACCTCCAATACAGGGTTGTTCACAGACATTAGGGGACAATATTTTGGACATGATTTCAGGCTTGATGGGAACAGACACAGGAGGCTTTGTGAGACCAGTGCACTGTGGGATGCCAGCGTCTCAGGCTGGGGGCATGATGATGGGTGGGGTGGTATATGGGCCCCATGGGACCCTGCCCCTTGCCCTCCGCGATCCAGCTCCCCCCTCCACCCCCAGCCCAGTCCAGCAAGCCCAGCGGCGCCTACACCCCTCTCCCCAGGAGCTGGAGCGCCAGGCCTTGGCCAAACACGTCAGGGCAGAGGCCCTGAGCTCCACACTTCGGCTGGCCCAAGACGAGGCCCTGCGGGCCAAGAACCTGCTGCTGACGGACAAGATGAAGCCGGAGTGAGGAAGGAGGCGGAGGGCATGGGAGGAGGGTGAGATCTTTGGAAAAGGGCCTTGCCTCTCCTTCTGCCACCATACCCAACACCCCAACTCGCCATACCCAGCACCAAGCCTCACCAGCACCGAAAGACCCACCCCCATTGGCTGTGATTACAGGGAGAAGGTGGCCGCTCTTGACTATCTACATTTGAAGATGTGCTCCCTCCATGACCAGCTCAGCCACCTGCCGCTTGAGGGGTCTACAGGGACAATGGGGGGAGGAAGTAGTGGAGGGGCTCCCCCAAAACGTGGGGGCCCAGCCCCTGAACAATAAATGGCCTCTCATGCTGGCATGAATTATGTCTCCCTTTTGGCATCAAAGAGGGGTCACCCAGGAATCTCCCTTGAAGGAGAATGGGGTGTTAGTGAAGAGGAGGGGAATTGGTTCATTGAAAGAGAAAAAGAATTCCCATGAGGCCAGGTGACAGTGGCTCATGCCTGTAATCCTACCTACAGAGGCTGAGAGCTGAGGACTTCATCTTAAAGCCCACCAGACAGGAAACATTTCCAATTAATCATCAGAAAGCCAAAAGTAGAGCTGTGGTTCAAGTGGTAGAGCACTAGCCTTGATTGCAAAAGCTAAGAGACTGCATCCAGGCCCTGAGTTCAAGTCCCAGTACAGGCATAAAAATAAAAATGAAGGGCTGGGAAGGTGGCTCAGTGGTAGAGTGCTTGCCTTAAATGCATAAGGCCCTGGGTTTGATTCCTCAGCACCACAAATAGAAAAAGCAGGAAATGGTGCTGTGGCCCAAATGGTAATGCACTAGCTTTGAGTTGAAGAGCTGAGGGACAGCACCCAGGCCCAGAATTCAAGACCCACAACTGACAAAATCAATTAAAAAAAACATATATATATATATAAATGAAGTGTGTTGTTTATAGAAAAATCCACCTTTTTTTTTTTTGTTATTGGTTGTGGGATTTGAACTCTGGGCCTAGGTACTGTCCCTCAGCTCTTCAGCTCTAGGCAAGAGCTCTACCACTTGAGCCACAGTGCTACTTCATTTTCTGGTGGCTAATTGGACTTTCCTGCCTAGGCTGGCTTTGAACTATGATCATCAGATCTCAGCCTCAGTAGCTAGGATTACAGGTATGAGCCACCAGTGCCCTTTATTTATTTATTTAGCCAGTCCTGAGGCTTGAACTCAGAACTGAGCACTATCCTTGAGCTGCTTTTTGTTTTTTCAGTCATGAGGCTTGAACTCTGGGCCTGGGTGCTGTCCCTCAGCTCTTCAGCTCAAGGCAAACGCTCTACCACTTGAGCCACAGCACCACTTCCAGCTTTTTCTATTTATGTGGTGCTAAGGGATTGAACCCAGGGCCTCATGCATGCAAGGCAAACTACCTCTGAGCCACCTTCCCAGACCCCCTTGAGCTTCTTTTTGCTCAAGTCTAGCACTATACCACCTGAGCCACAGTGCCACTTCTGGCTTTTTCTGTTTATGTGGTGCTGAGGAATCGAACCCAGGGCCTTGTGCATGCTAGGCAAGCACTCTACCACTAAGCCACTTTCCCTGCCCCTAAATCCACAAATTGCAAAGAATGGGAATGCAGTAGACTCCCAGGCAAAGAAGCCATGGGACAGCCCAAGGCTCTGAGTTCAAACCCCAATACCCCCCACAAAATAGTGCCTATGGGGTTATAGAAAATCCAACCACACAATTTTTTTAAAAAAATGTGTGTGTGCCAAGGAAGCTGGGTAAAAGGTGTATGAACATAAAGCAGACAAGAGAGCAAATTCCTGTAGTCCCAGCAATCAGGACATTGAGCCCTCAATATTGGGCATGCGCGCACACATACACACACACACACACACACACACACGAGACAGGATGTTGCTATTTTTTGCTTGGGCTGGCTCCATATTTATAATCTTCCTGCCACTGCCTTCTAAGTAGTTGGGATTACAGGCAGGTGTCACAGAATCCAATGTCACTTCCTGGAGGTAGAATAGCACAGATTTCTGCCTGGGCTAGCCAGGAACTTCGATCTTTCCGATATCAATTACCCAAGTAGCTGGAATTACAAGCCGTAAACCACCAACACCTGCTAATCACTCTCTCACAAGCCGGGCGCCGGTGGCTCACGCCTGTAATCCTAGCTACTCAGGAGGCTGAGATCTGAGGATCACGGTTCAAAGCCAGCCCGGGCAGGAGAGACGTGAGACTCCTATCTCCAATAAACCACCAGAAAACCGGGAGTGGCGCTGTAGCTCAAGTGGTAGAGCGCTCGCCTTGAGCTGAAGAGCTGAGGGACAGCGCCCAGGCCCAGAGTTCAAGCCCCATGACCGACCAAAAAAAAAAAAAACAAAGTCTCTCACAAGTCTAAGAGGAAGGCAGGGGCGAGTTCGAAGAAGAGATGACCATGGTAGTGAGGTGCATAATGCTGAAGGTGGAGGAATTCGCCATGAGCCTAAGATTACCATGGGGAAGCTGGTGAGGAAGAGCACAGACACCGCCTCTGCAACAGAGCCCCGCCCCCAACAAGCCCCACCCCTTCCAGCACAGCCCTGCCCAAAGCAGCCCCGCCCCATGACAGACACACCCATAAGGCCCGCCTCTTGCCAGGACAGCCCCGCCCCCCAAACAGCTGGGTCTCTTGGAGCCATCCCTGCCCACACCTGATTTCAGCTTAGTGAAACCTGCCTTGACTTCTGGCCCCTAGAGCTCAGGTAGGTAAATTGATGTTCTTTTAAGATGCTACATTTGTGGGAACATGTTTCAGTGGCAGGAACAGCTAATCTCACCGCTGTGCTCTGGGATATTTGGGAGACCATCACAGCCTTCCATTTTCTCCCTAAGCACTTTTCTGAGCTTTTCTTTACAGGGAGACTTTTAAATCCAACCACAATTTCATTATTGAGCACAAGGGATTACACTAATTCCTTAATAATATAAAACACTTGGAACCATTAATATGTTGTGTTTTTTTTCTTCATCAGTCGTGGGGCTTGAACTCTGGGCTTGGGCGCTGTCCCTCAGCTGTTCTGCTCAAGGCTAGTGCTCTACCACTTGAGCCACAGCACCACTTCTGGCTTTTTCTGCTTATGTGGTGCTGAGGAATCAAACCCAGGGCCTCATGTATGCAAGGCAAGCACTCTACCATTGAGCCACCTTCCCAGCCCCCATTAATATGGTTTTTTGACATTAATAAATGTTTATGCTGGGCATGGTGGCACATGTCTATAATCCCAGCACTGGGATAGAGGTTAGAGGGTGGAGAAGCCAACCTGAAATGTGTAATGAGACTCTCTCTCAAAAAAAACAAAACACAATAAAATGTTAATTTGAATGAATCAATGCAAATTATTTTCTTGGAGAGCTAATATAAGCATGGACTCAGGATCTTGGTTTGGTCCCTGAGTTCTTCTGCTCAAGGCTCACACTCCACCACTTGAGCCACAGTGCCACTTACAGCTTTTTCTGAGTTAGTTTATTGGAGATAAGAGTGTCACAGACTTTCCTGCCTGAGCTGGCTTTGAACTGTGACCCTCAGATCTCAGCCTCCTGAGTAGCTAGGATTACAGACGTGAGCCACTGGTGCCTGGCTAGTCTTAGGTTTTTGAGATAAAGTCTTGTTATGTAGCCCAGCTTCAGTTGAGAATTTATGATCCTCCTGTCTCAGCCTCCTGAGTGCTGGGATTACAGTAATGCAACACCCTACCCAGTTAGAAGTGTGAGATTAGGATAGAGTCCAACGGAGCTATTTTAATGTTTTTCAGTTCCTTGTGCTTTCAGTATCATGCAAGAAATCCCTGCCAAATTGAATGTCATGATTGTTTTCCCGTATGTTTTCCTTTGGAGTTTTATATTTCTGACATTTACATTCTTGATCCTTTTTGAGAAAATCTTGACATATGATATTAAGTAAAAACCCAATCTGGACTTTTTCCATGTGAATATCCAGCTTTTCCAATGCCATTTGCTGGACAGACTGTCTTTTCCCAAGGAAATGGCTTAGTACCCTTATGAAAACTACCACCTCTTCCCCGTATTAGGTTTTGAACACAGGACCTTGGGCATTTGAGGCAAGCATTCTACTACTGAGCTATACCTCAGCCCCTTAAGCTTTTGATTTTTGGATAGGGTCTCATGTTTTAAACCAGCCAGCCTCAAATTTGGATCTTCCTCCCTTGATCTTCTGAGTAGCTGGGTGTTTTTTGTGGGGCTTGAACTCTGGGCCTGTGCACTGTCCTTGAGCTCTTCAGCTCAATGCTAGTGCTTTACCACTTGAGCCACAGTGCCACTGCTGGTTTTTGAGTGAAAAACTGGAGATAAAAGTCTCACAGGGACTTTCCTGCCTAGGCTGGCTTTGAACCGCGATCCTCAGATCTCAGCCTCCTGAGTAGCTAGGATTACAGGCGTGAGCCACCAGTGCCAGGCTTTTTCTTTTTTTGTCGGTTGTGGGGCTTGAACTCTGGGCCTGAGCGCTGTCCCTCAGCTCTTCAGCTCAAGGCGAGCGCTCTACCACTTGAGCTATAGCGCCACTTCTGGTTTTCTGGTGCTTTATTGGAGATAGGAGTCTCATGGTCTCTCCTGTCCGGGCTGGCTTTGAACCGCGATCCTCAGATCTCAGCCTCCTGAGTAGCTAGGATTACAGGCGTGAGTCACCAGCGCCCGGCTATGGCTTTTTCTTTTTTTAGATGGAGGTCTCACTAACTCAATCTGTGATCCTGCCACTTCTGTCTCTCAAGCAGCCAGGCAATAGTTTAAGGTGGACAGGAAGAGAAGCTGGGCTTGTAAGTTGTTTGGTCCAGGCTGGCTGAGGGTTTGGTGGGCTCTAGTAGGAAAGCACCACTCTTGGCAGGTGTTATGGGTTGAGGTTGTGATGGAGATGAATCCATGCTGGAGTGGCTGGAGGGTGGAGGAGAACCCTCACCCTACCCGGATCCTGCCCAAGAGCATAGTGGACACATTACACCCAGCTCACACCTCTTTATTGGCCCAGATATGGGACCACCAACATGGGCTGCCCCAGCCTGTGCCAGCCCAGCTGTAGGAACCTGCACGGGTCAGAGGTCAGTGGATGCTGTAGGAGCAGTCTTTCTGGAGGGAAATCCCTGTCTGTACCTCAAGCACTCCTCTCCAGCCCTTCCGAATCTGTGCTTAAGATGCTGCCTTGCTTGGAATAGGGCAGCCACATCCAGAAGAGCGTCTTCAATGTGCTGGCCCAGCCGGTGTGAGTCCTAAAAGGAGGGATGGCTGAGGCCAGGGCTGGAGGGAGAGGGCTCCAGGGGTGGGAGGTGAGGTGGGGGGCAGAGTCTGAGGGAGGAGGGCTGAGGACTCAACAGTTTGAGAGAGGAGGCCTGGGATCTGAACCCCCTGAGTCTGAGGATGGAGCTTTGGGGCCTCGACTCCCGGGCTGAGCTGTTCACATGTCCTTACTGTCTTAGTGCTTGACTTCTTACTGGCGATGTGGAAGGTCACCGTGTCGTCCCCCATGAAGATATAGGAAACCCCGTAGCCATCGTCATCCGCCTGGAGTGGGAGGGAGTGAAAGGACGCAAATGTACCCCCCTACCTCTTCCAAGCTCTCGTATCTCTGGGCCCAGTACCCCAGTGCCACTCACAGGCCCGAATCCGCCACCCGAGGAAACATAATCTGGGTAATTGTGGACATCAAACAGGTGAGCCTGCTGAACGGGGATCTGGCTGGTGGACAGCTTCCACTGCTCCGAGTGAACCTGAGGACAGGAGAGGGTCACGGGTGCAGGAAAGAGCTGAGCAGGTCTGCGTGCCCTTTACTCCCCTCCTTCCACTGCCTCCCCACTGCTCCCCCTGGCCCTGGCTGATGACCTTAGGCCACCAGTTTCCCCTTTCCCCTTCCACTGCTTCTGCCTTTTCCCTGGCTTCATCTCTAGGCCACACCCATCAGGACCACGCCCCTCCAATGATCATCCCCGACCACGCCCCTCTTAGCACATCCATCTGAAGCCACAAACACTACACCCTGAAACCATTTCTTGGCCATGCCCCTCGTTTGCTCAACCTACACCTGCTTCCTCCCTTCTGCCTCTTTCCCCTTTACACCTCTGGTTTTGGGGGTGCCTGGCAGTGCTAGGATTGGGACCTTATATCTGATAAAGCCAGCGCTCTGTCCTCTCCTTTTCCCCCAGTCTCTCCCCCAGGTCCTCTACTCCTGTGGAAATCTCCTTTTCTACCATGCCAGCCCTGAAATCCATCCACTCCTCCCTCCACCAAACCCCACAGAACTTTCCCTCTTCCCAGCGGTTTCCCTCTTTAACCCTTTCCCTGCAGCCCCAACCTGGGCGAGGAAGGGCGACTGCAGATGGAGGAACTGGGAGACAATGTAGAGCGCAAAGAGGTGCCGGTCAATCCCCTGCCCGGTCATGGCTGCCTTGAGCAGAGTCTGGTGTTTATCCACTGCCATGCGGAACAAGGTGAGGCACTGGGAGGCCTGGGGTCCCCACGGAGGCCGCAGATCATGGAAGAGAGGAAAAGGGCTTACAAAGGTGAGCCTAGGGTACATCAGCCTCAAGGTACCTGCCCCAATGCCTGTAAGCCAGGTGTGTCCACCCCTGGCAGACACAAGGTGACACAGAGTCTAAAGAGAGTCAGGCATGATGATGTATGCTTGTAATCTCAGCACTCAGGAGGCTGAGGTGGGAGGATTTTAAGTCTGAGGCCAGTCTGGGACTACCTAGTGACACCTTGTCTCAGAAAAAAACAAAAAAGAAGCTAGGTGCTGGTGTAATCCTAACTACTCAGGAGACTGAGATCTGAGGATTGCAATTCAAAGCTATCCAGGGCAGGAAAGTCCATGAGACCCTCATCTCCAATTAACCCCCAGAACACCGGAAATGGCATTGTGGCTCAAAGTGGTACAGAGCTAGTCTTGAGCAAAAAAGCTCAAGGAGAGTGTTCAGGCCCCGAGTTCAAGCCTTATCACTGACAGGGAGAAAGAGAGGGAGGAGGGAGAGCACGCTACACAGTGGCAGTGGAAATGGCCCTGTGGCCCCCACTAAAGCACAGCACACCCTTCCCTGGGCTGTCTGTCTATGCATGGATTCCCTGGAGCCACTGACCAGGTCTGGGTTACTTATCCCTTGTTCCCAGTGCCCCTCACACATCCTGACCCACTAATATATGCAAACTGAGAAACACAGAGTATGTGGGCCAGGCCCACACCGTCTTCTCTTTGTCCTCCATCGCTTTCACGAAGTTGCATGCTTCCTTGGTGCAAGACCTCACTGTCTCTGTCCGGCCTTCCAGGAACAAGCGAGTCATGGCTGACTCATAAGTCAGGCAGAAGTGACCCCTGTCCTGTGGGACAAGAAGAAGAGCCTTGTCAGATGCTCAGGATGTCTTTTTCCCAGATTTGCCCCACGTGGTCAGGCCCCCAGATGCCTCCTCCCCCTCAGAAAAGAAATCAAGATGGTGGATGTACCGCGGGCCAAGACCAAGAGGAGATATGGAGGAGGCTGAAGAGGCAGGTATGTGGGAGGCCCTAGGGGGACTGGGGTTCTAGAGGAGCTGGAATTGGGGAACCCAACTGACCCGGAAGTAGGCCAGCTGCAGGGCCACCTGGATGAAGCTGTCTGAAGAGAAGTGGCAGTGTTTGATGAAGCTCTTGCCAAAGTGGGAGAAGGGGAAGACATGGCAGTCGATGTTTCCAGCTAAGGTCTTGGCTCCCCTCAGGGCTAGAGAGATGGAGGGATAAACCTGCCAGAGGGAGGGAGGGAGGGAGGGAGACATGGGTGTTGTTACAGATGGGGGGATGGCAGGAAGGTGAAATCAGGGTTGGGGTGAGAAGAGGGAAAGAAGGGACAGAATGGCAGGAGGCTAAGAATGGAGCCATAGAAGGTAAGAATGATGGGAATAGACTTAAGCTAAGCTTAAATTAGAGTTCAGTGATGGGATTGAGAAGGTTTGGGGAGTGGGTTGGGACCAGTGTGTGAGATTGGGTGTGGTGATCAAAGTGAGATCGAGGCTGGAGTTGTGGCCAGAGATGAGCTGAACTTAGGCAGGGTAGACGATCTTGCTCGTACTGTGAATTAAGAAGTTGGCGATGTAACAGGGACTGGGCAGCCAGGAAATAGGTTAGAGTGGGGGCTGGGGCCAGAATCAGTGACAGGGTGGGTATTAGGCTGCAGTGTGTTTAGTTCGATCTGAATGTTGGGACTGGAGTAAGACTGATTCTTCAGTTGAGCTTGGAGATGGAGATTTGGGGACTGGGAGGAGAGCTCCAGAATCGCATCCTCACCTGGTTTGGGAGGTCCCACTGTAGCCGCTCAGGCCAGGGCAGCGTAGGATCAGGCTGTCCCTTGCAGTGGCCATCTGCCGAATAGCCCAGATGAAAGCATTCTGTGGCCAGGGTGAACTGTAGACAAACAACAGAAGCTGCCAGACCCCCTCCCTTCCTTTGAACTGAGGCCCTCGAAACTGAGATCTGCCCCTCAGGGAGACCAGGAGGAGAAATCTCTGAGAACCAGAAACCTCTGAGGTTCACAAATGGAGTCTCAAGTTCATGTTCATTGAGAACCAGACTAATAAAAGCTCAGCAGGTGCTCAGTTACCAGCTCCTTCTCTTCTTTCCCAAGGATCTAGCCACCATACTCCCTCCCTCCCTTCCTTCCTCTTCCTTCTTCCTTCCCTCCCTTCCTTCCTTCCTTGTACTGGGGATAGAACCTGGGGCTTCAGGCACACTAGGAAAGCATCCTACCACTGAAATACATTCCCTTTTGTTTATTTAGCAGATTGTTTATCTCATTAATTTTTGTCCAGGCTGGCTGGCCTCCAATTCCTGATCCTCCTCCCTCAGTCCCCCAAGTACTAGGATTAAAGGTGTGTATCACCATGCCCAGCATCATCTTTCTCTCTCTCTCTCTTTTTTTTTTTGTCAGTTGTGGGGCTTGAACTCTGGGCCTGGGCACTGTCCCTCAGCTCTTCCGCTCAAGGCTAGTGCTCTACCACTTGAGCCACAGCAACACTTCTGGTTTTCTGAGTGGTTTATTGGAGATAAGAGTCTCACGGGCTTTTCCTGCCCGGACTGGCTTTGAACCGTCATCCCCAGATCTCAGGTGTGAGCTACCGGCACCCGGCCTCATCTTTCTCTTCTTCTTACACTCAGTAGTGTCTCTACCTTCGATATTTAGCCAGGTATGGTGGAGAACACCTGTAAACCCAACTCTGAGGGAGACTAAGACAGGAGGATCAGGAATTCAAGGCCAGTGTGGGCAAAGTTAGGAAGACTCTGTCTCAAAAATAAATTGGGAACAAAAAAGGATCGGGGCGTGGCTCAAGTGGTGGAGTGATGGTCTAGCATGGAGAAGAATCTCAAGGGTCAGGCCCCTGAACTCTTAAAAGTTCACCATCCCAGATGTTCATCTTTGCTAGGCCTACACTTTCCTTTCTCAGAGCCTCAGCTTAACCTCTGCCTAGGGCCGTGGGGAGTGGGGGGGAAGGTTTGGACGTGTGTTGGGGGGTCCCCAGCCTGGGGGAGGTTGGCTGCCCTACCTCCCACATATGTCCTGAGATGGGGCAGTCGGCCCACGAGTGCTCCATGCTGAGGCCCAGCTTCCCGTTGGAGAAGACAATAAGGGTGAAGGACTTGTCATACCAGCTGTGGGGAGAGTTCCCATCAGGATCACAAAGAGCTGGGAGGGGCGGGGGGCGGGGGAAATGGGGAGACTTAGGGCCTGCTCTGTGATATTTCAGAATGTGGGGATCTAGTGGTAGCCCGATTGTGGCATTTGGCTGGAGGACTTAGGGAGATCTTTTTGGTCAGTCTTGGGGATTGAACACAGACAGGGCCTATGCACTGTCCCTGAGCTCTTTTTGCTTAAGGCAAAAAGTGGTTGATTGGAGGTAAGAGTCTCACAAGGACTTTTTCTGCTGGGGTTAGCTTCTGGCTTCAATCCTCAGATCTTAGCCTCCTGAGTAGCTAGGATTACAGGTTTGAGGTTCTAGGTTCTAAGAATTTTTGAGGTGATAGGGAAGTTGGGAGACATCCAGGGCTTGGGAAATCAAGAATTGGGCTGGAATTCTGGGAATGGGGTTCCAGGAGAGGGTCCTGGGTTTGGGATACCAGCACAAAAAGGCACATGCCCTCTGGTCCATATTGCCAAGCTGGAGTTACAGGTTGGGGGTTTGGCCATCCTCAAGTCTGGGATATGAGGCAGGAGTCCCAGGCTGAGGGATTGTTTGGATAGGGAAAAGAGGGCCTCCCAGCTCCAAAGCACTGGGTCTGGGGGCCTCAGATACAAATGGGCCCCGGATCTAGAGAGCACCAGGGCTGAGATCACAGGTCTTGTCTTTGGGGAAGGAGGTCAGGGGTCTAGCTACCAGGTGTGGGTGGACTCACCGGTCATGACCATGGCCGGCCAGCAGCCTGTGGGCATAGGCATCAAGGGAGACAGCCGGATCCTCCCTTGTGAGGCCTCCAGGCTCCGAATCCAGAGACACAAAGAAAGCGGCTCCTTCCACAGCCTCCAAAGCAGCAGCAGCCCGGGCCTTCACCAACTCCCGCACCTGGGCCCACATACCCCTGTCGGGTGGGACGCACCTGAGCCCGGCCGGCCCTGTCCCCCGGCCCCCAGCTGGCCATTCCTCAACCCCAGGACACTTGGGGAGTGCCTGGCCTTGAATGCTCACCTGGGAGCAGCTGTGAGGGCCGCCAGGTGCTCCTCGTGGGGATAGGCCGGCGAGGGGTCATCCAGGATGCGCTGGAATTGCTGCTCCAGAGCCCGTGGGGACAGCAAGCCATTGGGGGAATGGGTCCCCACGCGGAAGAATCGGCCCCGATGGAAAACGGCCACATGGCGGCTGTCCGGGAGGTGGCAGAGGGAGTCTAGGAGTCATAGTGGCACAAGATGGGAAAGATGACACACAATGTAAGGATAATGAAAGCCAGGTGCCATGGCTCATGCCTGTCATCCTAGCTACTCAAGAGGCTGAGATCTGAGGATTGGGGTTCAAAGCCAGCCCAGGCTGGAAAGTCCATGAGACTCTGATCTCTAATGAACCACCAGAAAATGGGAAATAGGGCTGTGGCTCAAGTGGTAAAGCATCAGCCTTGAGCAAAACAGCTGAGGCTCAGTGCCCAGGTGTGAGCCACTGGCACCTGGCTCTTTTTATCTTCATCATTCTTTTTGTTGTTGTTTTGCCAGACCTGGGGCTTGAACTTGGCCTGGGCACTGACACTGAATTTCTTTTGTTCAAGGCTAGCACTCAACCACTTGAGCCACTTCTAGCTGTTTCTGCTTATGTGGTACTGAGGAATTGAACCCAGGGCCTCATGCATGCAAGCAAGCACTTTAGCACTGAGCCACCTTCCTAGCCCTCTTCACCACTCTTAAATACTCTTATTTTCTGATGGTCCTGGGGTTGGAGCTCAGACCTCGAAGCTTCACATGTAGGTGCTCTACCACTTGAGTTATGTTCCTAGCCCTTCTTGCCTTAGTTCATTTATGAATAGGATTTTGCTTTATCGGCCTCAGTCCTCCCAATCTCTGTCTTCTGAGTAGCCATGATTACAGGCATGAGCCATTATGCCAGGTTGTTGCTGCTGCTGATGTTGATTGAAATGAGGTCTGGCTCTAGCCTTGAACTTGTCATCCTCTTGCCTTAGCTGGGTGCGATTATGTCATACTCAGTCAGCTCTTAGGTACCAGTATCCTATTTCCCATTTGAGAGATGAGGAAACAGACTCAGAAAGGGTAAGAATTTCCCCAAGGCCACACAGGAAACAATGGAAACTGGGCTGAACCCAAGCAGGCTGGCTGCAGAGACAGCTGCTTCTTGGGGGGGGGGGGGAGGGGGGGGAGAGGGGGGGGGGGGGGGGGGGGGGGGGGGAGGCCTCACCTTTTTCCAACCCTGGCACCCGGGTAGTGTTGAATATCTTCTCATATTGGGCAGAGCACAAAGGACGCATCCCCATAAGCATAGTCTGCAGGAGGCCATGAGCTGGTGAGCTGTGGATGAGGCCCCAGGGGGTCCGAATGCCTGTGCCCCCCACTCCCCGCCCCGGACCCCACAGGAGCTCACATACCGGTGGGATCTCCTGGCGGGTCAACCGATGGCGGTACAGGAGAAGGGCATGGACAGCGTTCCCCGCCCGAGCTGCCTGCAGCGGCGTGGGTGTGACATACAGGAAGTCCTGGGGACCCGTGAAGGGATCAGCAAACTACCTGAGGTCAAGTTTGCCCCAGTGTGTGTGCAGGGGGGAACCCTGGCTCCCCAAGAGGGCAGTGAATTCCTAGACTGTGGTCCCAGATTGAGGCTGTTTTTTTTTTTGTTGGCCATGGGGCTTGAACTCTGGGCCTGGGCGCTGTCCCTCAGCTCTTCAGCTCAAGGCGAGCGCTCTACCACTTGAGCCACAGCACCACTTCCGGTTTTTTCTTTTTGCTTATGTGGTGCTGAGGAATTGAACCCAGGGCCTTAGGCATCAAGGCGAGCGCTCTACCACTTGAGCCACAGCACCACTTCCGGTTTTCTGGTGGTTTATTGGAGATAGGAGTCTCACGGTCTCTCCTGCCTGGGCTGGCTTTGAACCGCGATCCTCAGATCTCAGCCTCCTGAGTAGCTAGGATTACAGGCGTGAGCCACCAGCGCCCGGCTTCAGATTGAGGCTGTTTTGCGCACCTCCCTCGTCCCGGCTCGCAGACTCTGGGGGTGCTCCATCTCCACCCCTCCCCGCTCACCATTAAATAGTAATTGCTGTTCACCATCAGCGAGTTGCGAGACCGCAGATACACAAATTCTTCCCACCAGTCGGTGACCTGAGCAGGAGTGGGTGGGCGGGGTTTGAGGGGGAGGGAAGGATGGGGGCGCCCACCCATCTTCTCTGTCCACACAGAGGCTTCCTGGGGCAAGGGGCGGGGCTACTGGGTTTGGGGGCGGAGCCTGTTTCCTCTGGCAGGAAAGTTGGCCGGAGTGGCTGAAGTTCTTGAGGTTCCAATCGCAGCAGGGCCTGAACTCTGTGGGCGTGTCGTGGGGCGGGGCAAGTGTCTATGGGGTGGAGCTATTGCATCTGGGGCGTGGCCTGTTTCCTCACGTAGGGGGTGGGCCTGAGGTTAGCACTCTGGCTGAGGCTCCAATCGCAGCCGGGTCTGGGGTTTGTGGGCGTGTCATGGAGGGGCGGAACTAAGGACCGTGGGGCGGGGCGAAAGGCTCCCAAGCTTTGATGGAGGGGTGGGGCCTCGCGGCCGGACTCACATAATTGGACGCCCACCAGGACTTGAGCCACAGGTACCACTGCAGCAGCGATGCCTGCAGCTTCAAGAACTCCTGCGCCATCCCCGCAGTCCAGTCAAAGTCCTCATCGGAGAGGACGGGGCGGACTGACTCCAGGTACTGAAGGGAAGGGTGGAGAAGAAGAGGGCATCATGCTCTGCTCCCCACTGCTGCCTCGCCATCCACCTGTTCCCCCACTGCTATCTCCAGGCCCACCTTGCACACGGTGTCCTGCACCGAGGGCACTGGCTGGCGCGGCAGGGAGCGCTGGTAACTGAAGAGCATTGGGTGGCGGCCAGAGAAGATGCGGACCAGGGCCTGGGCAGGTAGAGGGTTATAAGGTCATTACATCTCTCACTGGCGCCTGAGACCAGGGAATAAGGGATCCCCATTCAATAAGACTGAAACCCAGAAAAGTGGACAAAAAATTAGGACGGAGTCTCTGAAAGATCTTTATGATTCATCTTCACACGAGGATGTGGGAAGGGGATTGAGTTGTGTGTCCTGGGGGAGCTTGGTGCGGGGGTCCCCGGACATACCAGCCAGGTCTTGGTAGGCGAGGACATGGTCCCGTGAGATTCGAGAAGCCAGCCGTGGTAGGACAGGAGCAGCCTCAGGGCCACGTGCAGGGTGAAGATCAGGGCACCCCACAAACAAGAGGCAAATACAGCAGCTGCCACGACCCCCCGGAGGTAATGGTGCTGCCCACCCCTGGGAAGAGAGAAAGAGGCTAGGCCTGGCTCTTCTGGTTGAGACCGCTCTCCCTGTGGCTCTGGGCTAAAGCTCAGAGCCATCATCATTTTTATTTTTTTTGTCAGTCATGGGGCTTGAACTCTGGGCCTGGACGCTGTCCCTCAGCTCTTCAGCTCAAGGCTAGTGCTCTACCACTTGAGCCACAGTGCCACTTCCGGCTTTTTTCTGCTTA
>NW_012267321.1:1111327-1128674 GCF_000151885.1 Dipodomys ordii | reverse complement strand
AGAGGAAGAAGAAGAAGAAGGAGAAGAAGAAGAAGAAGAAGAAGAAGAAGAAGAAGAAGAAGAAGAAGAAGAAGAAGAAGAAGAAGAAGAAGAAGAAGAGAGAGAAACAAAGAAGAGCCCTAAATTGGGAGGGAGTCTGGGAGGGCTTCCTGGAGGAGGTAACTGTCAGGCAGGCGCTTGAAACAAGATGACTAACAAAACCAATCCCAGGAACATCACAGGCCTTCTAGACCTACCAGGTCTTGGACACAAATTTGCTACCTATGTTCCCAGTAGCATGGCCGACAGCTAACACCCAGTGTACATCTACTGTATGCCAGATGTTGCTTATGAGGATCAATTTTCTTTTTAATTTTTCAGTGCTGGCAATGAAACCCCAGTTCTTGTGCATGCTCTACCCCTTGGACCACTTCCTCAGCTCTCTATTTTGTATTTTGTTGTTGAGAACTATCATTGCATTGTAGTGGGCCAGGTAGGGGGGGATGAGTAGAGACTCAAATGAACATTCTGCCTGCCCTACTGTACCCCCAACACTGCACCCCCCCCAATTTGGGCTTGAATTCAGGGCCTGGGCACTGTCCATGAGCTCTTTTGCCGGTCAAGGAGACCACTCTACCATTTTGAACCACAACACTACTCCCAGTTTTCTGGTGGTAAATTGTTAATGAGTCTCACAGACTTTCCTGCTTACACTGGGTTAGAACCACGATCCTCAGATCTCAGCCTCCTGGGTAGCTAGAATTACAGGACTGAGCCACCAGTGCTCATCTGAGTTCTAGACCTTGGGAAGAGTATGGGGAGCGGTGAGTGAATGCAGAGGTGAGCAGCGCGTGAGGCTGAGACCCCAGAAAGGAGCCACAAGGAAATAGCCTAAATGGGCCTTAGAGGGAGACCTCCAGGTCCCCAGACGGGCCCTCCCTCACACGGGAAGTGAGCCTTAGCATCCGGTAAGCACGACACGGGATGCCTGGAGGGACACCAGCCAGCAGTGCTTCGCACCCAGAATCGCCCCAGGTTCCTTCTCCAAGATCGCAGGCTGCACAGGTAGATCTCCTGCAGCATGGAGCAGCCCAGCCTGGCCTGTGCTCCGTCTGATGGCAGCCATGGTGGGAAGTCGGCAGCCTGGCGCGCTTCCGCCATGGCGCCCCAGCCCTAGGAGGAAGGCAGAGGGTCATCCTCAGGTCTTCACCCCTCCTCCCTCAGGCCCAGGGGTCCACACCCCAACTTCTTCCCTCAGAAGCAGGGGTCCAGACTCCAGCCTCCTCCTTCAAACTCAGGGGTCCTTGGCCCTAGTCCTCTTCCTTCAGACCCAGGGTCCACTCCCCAGCCTCCTCCCTCAGTCCAGGCATCCAGGCCTCAGCCTCCTCCCTCAGACCCAGGGTTCCACACCCAGCCCAATTCTCACACCCAGGAATCAGACAGGACCCCAGCCCCCTTCGGGAAGAAGGGGTCTGGGCCTAGCCTCTTTCCACCTCAAACCAGGACTTTTCGGGGTCAGCTCACCCTTCCCCTAAGTACCTGCCGGGTCTTTAGGGTCCTGGATGGAGACCCAAGGCTGGAGGAGAGACGTTACCCGGGAACCTCTGTGGAGGCAGAGGGAGGAAGCAGGAGGGTGGGCTCCCGTTAACCCTTTTAGCTCTTCGGTGGAGAACAAAGTAGGCGGATAGCGCCCCCTCCCCACACATGCTCAAGACTCCGGGGTGGGGGAAGGAAACTGGTCCCTGATCCCCAGGCAGGGGGGAGGTGATACTAGTTTAGAACCATTGAAACGGACACCTGCCGGACGTGGACACGCTCTCCACTTCATTTCCGGTTCCCATTCTCAAGCAGGGGCGTGAGGAGTCTATAAATTCATCGGTTCTGGGAGGAAGCCAGGGCCCCCTTCCCCGCTGGGGGGGGAAGGGGAGGGGGGGGAGGGCGAGAGCACCCTCCTGCGCATGCGCGCGGCCAGGGATGCTGAGCCTGAGAACCGAGCGATGGAGAAGCCCAACCCGGGGACCCCCGCCTCCAGCCCGGTCCCGTCGGCCCACTACTTTCACCGAGCCAGGAGTCTGCTGGTCGGATCCTGGGGACCCAGCCCAAATACACCCCCTCACCCTCACCCCCGATCTGAAGCTCAGTATTCCTTTTGCATATGTCCAATCCCTACGCGACTTCAACGCCACGTCCTGGCCAAGGGTCCTCCAGAGCCCGACTCACCTCCAGCATCGCTCGGCCTGCCCGGGAACCCGGGTTCCCGTTTTGTAGGAGCCTAGCCCGGTATTCCAGTCCCCGGTTCTGTCCCCGCCCCCTTCCTAGCTGGGCCTTCTAGCCCCGCCCCTCCCAATTCTTCTGCGTTCTATCCCCGCCCCCTCCGATCTCTTTGCATTCTATCCCCGCCCCCTCCGGTCCCTCTTCGTTCTGCTCCGGCCCCCAGGAAACAGCATCCAATCACCTTCCTCGGCCTGAGCTCTCCCCCTCTTCCTCCCCCCCCCCGCCCTGATTTGATTAGCCACCACGCATTCGCTGGTCGCCGCGTGTTGAGGATCCCAGCTCCGCCGTTGTTCAGCTCCAGTTCGCGTCCGCTGGGAGGGACCCAGGCCTGGCACGGGTCAGGCTTGTGGAACACTAGCCCGAAGCTGCTACCCGAGAGAGGGATGAGACCCCTGGGAGTCAGGGGGCTCCATCCAGACTCCCAGGGAAGGTACTTGCTCTGAATTGCTCCCAGGGGATGCTCCCGGGGATTGGATTTAAGCAACACAGCCAGAGATTTCCATGAACGAAAAGGAGCATGAAGGCGTAGAGAAGGGCCTATTTAACTTGGCTCAGATAGAATAGGTGCAGAAAGGCAGAGGCAGAACTATCTTATTTAGCTCTGGACGTTGCCGTTCTCGTCCAGGCTTGGGCAGGTGGCCCTGGGGTCCAGCCCAGTCAAGGCCTGGGAGGAGATGTATTAAGAAGCTAGTACTGGGCTGGAACAGTGTCTCAGTGGTAAAGTGCTTGCCTTGCATGCATGAGGCCCTGGGTTCAATTCCTCAGCACCACATAAGCAGAAAAAAAACAGGAGCGACACTGTGGCTCAAGTGGTAGAATGTTAGCCTTGAGATGAAGAGCTGAGGGACAGCACCCAGGCCGAGTTCAGGCCCCAAGACCAACAAAAAGCTAGTACTAGGCCCAGTACACAAATGGGCATACTGAGGCCAGGTGAGTAGTAGAGATGTGCTTCCTTGTTCCTGCCTGTAGCTATCCAGGTCCTGGGGCTTATGGCTGACCTTTGGGAGGGCTGCTCTGATTTCTCAAAGGCAGTGAGTTTGACATGTGTCTGGGGACACGTTGGGATGCCTGTTGCCAGGGCTGCCTGGATGGAGCATGGGAAATACTGGGTTTCAAGAGAACCCACCCCAGAAATGGAGCACAGGGGTGGGCACCTACCAGTGCTTAATGATCTCTACCCACTGTCAGGCACCAGGGGCTCACATCTATAATCCTAGCTCCTCAGGAGGCTAAGATCTGAAGATCCTGGTTCAAAGCCAGCCTGGGCAGCAAAGTGCATGATACTCATCACCAATAAACCACCAGAAAACCGGAAGTGGTGCTGTGGCTCAAGTGGTAGAGCCTTAGGCTGATGGGATGCAGCAACTCATCGCCCCCTCCCCCAAATCCTTGTGTGCTGGCAACCAGGGCCTGCCCCCACTCCCCAGGGAGAGAAATCAGAGGCCAAATGTGTAGATGCCACATGTCATGTCAGATGGGCAGGACTCAAACCTGGATCCCTGCTCCGTATCCTGTAGCATCACTAAGTGTGTGGGGCCTCATTGCAGCTTTATTTCCCCCTCCCCACCACCCAGCTGCACCTTAGTGTGTGCAGAGAGAACCCCAGCCCACGTTGTACCCAGGAAGCCATGCTGGGCCACAGCTGAGGATTTATTGGCGTAAATGCAACCATATAAAAACATAAGTTATGAAAAAACACAGTCACGATGTGCCCTCCCCATCCCCCCATCCCAGGCCCCTAAGATCCCCCTTCTGTGGGAGGGAGAGGAAAAGGGGACACCACCTAGGGTGCCCCCTCTCCCCCCGTGGACGCCCCTGGACCCCCGTGGGGTCCCTAGTGGGCAGGGCGGTGGAGAAGGTGGGCAGGTGGGTTCCGGCTCAGCGCATCCGGTAGTCCGTGGAGCAGGACAGCTCGCACAGCTGGCCCTTGAAATCCAGGTCGATGGTGAAGTCCAGGTCGCGCTGTGGGGAGAAGGCAGTGTGAAATGAAAAGGACGGTGCAGAGAGCCCAAAGGGCTAGGGCCAGATCTTCCCCATCTGCAGCAGATCTCGTCCTGCCATTTTTTTTCACATTCTTGCTATACATCGCAAGCTGACCTCAAACTTCTTTTTTTGACAGTCTTGGGGCTTGAACTTGAGGCCTGAGTGCTGGTCCTGAGCTTTTCCCCCCAAGGCTAGCATTCTGAGCCACAGCTCTGACTTCCCTGGCAATAAGAAGTCTCATCTGCCAGGTCTGGCTTCGAACTGGGATCCTCAGATCTGAGCCTCCTGAGGAGCTAGGATAACTGGCATGAGTCACCAGCATCCAGCTTTGGCCTCAATCTTTTGAGCTTCCTTTTTCAGAAAGAAAACGGGCTGCCAAACACATCCATGTCTAGAGGGCCCAACTGCGGCCCCCTCTCCATGATGGAGCAAGGCCTGTACTACAGTGGGTACTGGAGTTGCCCTGCCCGGCAGGGTGGCCCTAATTGGCTCAAGGACACCTTGCTCTGTGCTGGGTCACCTGGATGGTGTCCAGCCCAGGCCACTCCCCTCAGCTGTGGCTCCTGATCTCTGTCCTGTTGTATCAGCATCTCCTGGCCTCAGTGGGCCTCCCAGTGACAGCCTCCTCCGCTGCCCTGCAAGGAGTCCCAACAGAGGGCAATGCACACAAGCAGGTGCTCAGGAGGAAAAGGGAAAAACCAGAACAAAAAGCATCTCCGAGCTCAGCCACTTGAGCTGGGGGTGGCAAGCTGGACACCTGTCACATGACCATTGCTCCAGCTACATGGAAGTTACCACCTCTTGCCTTTGTCTCCCCCCCCGCCCCCCCAGCTTTGCCTTTGTTTTTCTTTGTCATGGGGTTTGAACTCTGGGCCTGGGCGCTGTCCCTGAGCTCCTCAGCACAAGGCGAGCACTCTATCACTTGAGAAACAGTGCCACTTCTGGTTTTCTGGTGATTTATTGGAGATAAAGTCTCATGGACTTTCCTTCCCCAGGCTGGCTTTGAATTGTGATCCTCAGACCTCAGCATCCTGAGTAGCTATGACAGGCGTGAGCCAAAGGTACCGGCTAGCTATGTGTTTTTTTGTTTTGTTTTTTGGTTGGTGATGGGGCTTGAACTCTGGGTCTGGGTGCTGTACCTCATATCAGCTCAACACGAGCACTCTGCCACATGAGCCACAGCACCACTTCTGGTTTTCTAGTGATTTATCAAGATAAGGCCTTTCATAGACTTTCCTGCCTGGGCTGGCTTTGAACCACGATCCTCAGATCTCAGCCTCCTGAGTAGTTAGGATTACAGGGGTGAGCCACCAGGACCCAGCTTGCTTTTTTTTTTTTTTTCAAGTCCCATCTCCCTTGCTGACAATGGGGTGTTCCTGACTTGGGTCTGAGGCTCCTGGGCTCCGCCCTCCCCAGCCCTGCTCCCCCAGCCTCACGTTGTTCTTGGCGTTGGGCCGCATTCCGATGGTGCCGAAGATCTCCTCGCCTGTCTTCACAGTCAGGTAATCCTCCATGTAAAAGACTGTCTGCTTCCAGTGCGTGTACGGGGACTCGGGGCCTGGGGACCAAGCAGGTCAGATGCCTGCCTGCCACCCCTGCCCACCCGAGAGCTGTGGCCTCTGCTGCATACCCACCCCCAATAGCAGGCTGTGTTCCCTGTCTGTGAATCAGGCTTGGGACCCAGGGATCGCTGGCTATGTGTCTGTGGGTGAGGAAACTGAGGCACGGCGCACCAAGGACCCAGCAGCAGCCTCATGCTCTAGGTGCATGGGCTGGGACATGGGTCACAGGTGCCCCCGTCTAAATCTCAGCCCCGGGAGTGCCCGCTGCCCGCAGCGGCCCTCACTGGTGGAGAAGCCGGTCCTCTTGTGGCAGCGGGTGAACTCAATGTTGAAGTAGGCCACCAGTGCATGCACATAGTCGTTGCGTTTCACTTGCAGGCAGAAAGGTGAGGTGAAGGTGAGGTCTTCCACCTTGACCGTGTAGATGTCCACCTCCTGTGGGAGGACAGGGCAGGGCCCCGAATGCTCAGAGCCCGCTGCTGGCTCCGCCCCTTCCCTGGCTCCGCCCCTTCCCGGGTCCCTGCCAGACTTTGCCTTTATCTAGCTGCCAAGGGGGCGGTGCCTGTGCCATTCCCCCTCCCCTTCCTTCCAGCATCCAGTGTGATGGCCCTTCCTTGCCACAGCCCGGTGTGCCATCCCTGAGCTTTTCCACTCAAGGCTGGTGCTCTACTATTTGAACCACAGCTCCATTTCTGGGTTTCTGGTGTTTACTTGGGGGTAAGAGTCTCCTGGACTTTCCTGCCCAGCCTGAGTATAAACTGTGACTATCAAATAAATCTCAGCCGCCAGAGAAGCTGGGATTACAGGCATGAGCCACTGGAGCCTAGCAGGGGTGCTTTCCTTAACCCTTACCTTTCCTCCTTCCTCCTTTCCCCAGGGATGGGATTACAGGCATACCCCCTCCATACTCTTCTCCCAGCCCCATTTTATCCTCAGATAGCAACTACCAGATTAAGTCAAACCCTCCCTAAAACCCTGTGGCCCTGGTGTTCTTAGGCTGACTGCCAAAGGGCCCTTCTTTGCTGCTGGCCCCGAGGTCGATCCGCCATGCTGTTACCTTTATGAGGCAGGCATTGGTGACCAGCTGCTTAGGGTCCACGACGTCTACCAGGGGCTCCTTGATGGCCACATCTTTGATGCAGGACATGTCGAAGCCATACACGTTCTCCCACCCTAGGGGAAGGCGGGTGGGTGAGCCCAGCCCTCCGCGCCCCCCCTGCACCCCGCCCCCAGCAGCCCTGCACTCACAGTGGATTTTGTAGTCTTTGTACTGCCGGTCCTCAATGGCCGTCACATACAGGGTGGCCCGGTCTGGGAAGATGAGACCATCAGGCGCCTGCAGAGAGGTTGGGTGAGGTATGAGGGTCACCTTGGCAATAAGGCCCTCCCCACTGCCCTTCCCTGCCCTGGGCCTCTTCATTCCTACCCCAGGGCCTTAGCACTGGTTCTGACCACCAAGATTCTCCATCCAGCTCTGGTGCAAGTCTGTAATCTACCCTGAGCGCTGTCTGCCTTGTCTCTATACTGTATCAGAGCCAGGGGGCCTACTTGTCTCCACTGCCTACATTGTATCAGAACTTAGTTGGTCCACATTGTTTCCTCTTCCTGTCACCCATCCTTCCATCCAAGTCTAGCTCAGCAGACCCTGCTCCCCTGGCTTGGCTGCTGGCCTTCCCCTCATGAATGTAGTCAGGGCTCTGGCACCAAGTCCCCAGTCTGGGGACCCCTCCTGGGTCCCCCACATCCTCACCAGCCACTTGTCTCGGGCGTACAGCACGGTGTTGAGCATGGATTCGTAGAAGAGACAGTAACCCATCCACTCGCTAATGATGATATCCACCTTCTCTACGGGCAGCTCCACCTCCTCTACTTTGCCTTTGATGATGGTCACCACTGCAGGGAACAGCGCAGGCATGGGGCACCAGGGTCAGGCACGGATAGGCATGCCTGCTCGTCACCCTGCATCTACAGCCTGGGACCCATGCATGGGGTGGAAGAGATGGGGACGGGGTGGCTTTGGGACACCTTCAACTCTCTTCCATTTCTGGTCACCCAGGCCAACCTTCAACTGGAGATCCTCCTGCCTCCCCAGTGCCGGGATTACAGGTGTCTATCACTGTACTTGGCCATCCTAGACATTTCTGAAGCAGCAGCAGCAGTTTTTTAAGGCCTGGCCATCAGGTGAGGATCAGACCTCATCATGGGGACCGAAGGAGTTGGGGCGTGGCATGCTCCATGCTGAGTTCAACCCCAGCCTTGGCCCACAAAAAATAATAAATAATTATCTGCTGGCTCCTGGATTTGATATACATGCCTGTCACCCTAGCTATGTGATGAGTATAAACAGGCAGAGGGAGGTCCAAGCCAACCTGGATGTTTGCTTCAGACCCCATTGGAGAAATAAATCAAGGTCAAAGGGTGGAGCTGGCTCAAGTGGTGGAGCACCTGCCCTGATAGTGTGGGCCTTGGGAAGGAGTTGCTGAAGCAGCTTAAGCTCCCACAGACAGGAATGTGGATAAAACTCAGTGTAGGGGGGCACCCCACCCCACCCCACCAACGTTATTATCCTGCTAGGCTCACCGTGGTCTAACTTGTTGGCTTTGACGATCTTCACAGCGTAATCAGAGATACTGGAACATTCGATCTGGGAGCCCAGGAAGAAGGGAGTGTGAGGGTCCCTGGGTCCATCCTGGGCCCCAGCCTCCTCCACCCACTCACCAGGTCCTGCTGATCCTCTCCCCACACCTCCAGCCCCCAGTGACTCACCCCGATGACCTTCCGTGCCCCAGCCTTGGCGGCGAACATACAGAGGATCCCCGTGCCCGAGCCCACATCTAGCACCACCTTGTCTTTGAACAGGTGCCGGTTGTGAAACATGGAGTTGCGGTAGGTGAGGGTGCGAACCTCGTCCTTCAGCATCTCCTAGAAGAGGGACACTGGGAATGAGGGGCTCCAGTCCCCAGCTGGAAAACGGGCTGTCTGGCCTCCAACAGCTACATGGTGGGTCGGACTCTATCAAACTCTCATGTTAGACCTTTATCCTAGGCTTTCAAAGCTCTGAGGCAGCCCAGTATGTGGGATATACCTATAATCCCTGCACTCAGGAGGATTATGGCCTCAAGGCCAGTTTGGGCTACACAATGAGACTGCCTCAAAAAAAAATATATATATATATATATTTGTCGGTTGTGGGGCTTGAATTCTGGGTCTGGGTGCTGTCCCTCAGCTCTTCAGCTCTAGGCTAGCACTCTACCACTTGAGCCACAGCACCACTTCTGGCTCTTTCTGGTGGTTTATTAGAGATAGGAGTCTCACAGACTTTCCTGTCTGGGCTGACTTGAACTGTGATCCTCAGATCTCAGCCTCCTGAGTAGCTAGGATGACAGCCGGGCGCCACTGGTGCATGGCTTTGCCTCAAAATTTCAAAATAAATAAATATATTCAAAAGCCTAAGAATGGGAGAAGGGGCGGTGCTCATCAGAATGTCCTGACATGTTAAATAGTAATGGCCTTGTAGAAGCCATTTGAAGATTAAAGTTAATAAATAAAAAAGAAAGCGTGGTAATAGCCCTGTGTAACCGTTGCCTAAACTGTACACTTCATTCCCTAGAACGCAGAAGGGGACCTGGGTCTCCAAGGAAGATTGGAAAAGCTGCTCCCTAGGGCCTGAGCAGTTGGAGCGCGATCCCACCGCCGGCCACTAGAGGGTAGCAAGACACCGGCTGGCCCTGACCTCGGGCTAAGTCCCTGCTGCGCACGCGCCTCAGCCAGGCTGGCCAGGGAGAGCGGCCTGCGTGAGAGTACCAGGCCAACCTCGGTCTCCACGGCAACGCAGGGCCAGGGACCCGAGATGCCGGGCTCGCAGGCGCAGTAGAGGGGCTGCGGGCTGCCAGGGGCGGCAGTGCGCGTGCGTGGAGGGTTAACGTCCGCCCCTCCCGCAGCGGACGCCCCTCAAGACCCATCAGGCCCGGCTGTCCACAGCCCACTCACCTCGTGGATGCCGAAGTGGGCATAGGAATCAAAGTAGTAGTCTTTGGACGTCATGTCCTCTGCGTTGGGCTTCTCGCTGCTTTCCGCCTGGCCACAGGACACCTGGCAGGGGGCGGAGGCGGACCGGGTCAGACCTGGGTGGGCTCCCCCCGGGCCAAATCTGAAGCCTTCGAGGGGTCCTGCCTCACCCTCAAGAGCAGCAGAAACCACCCGCCAAAGTCAGAGCAGAACCATCCTCCGGCCCCGATCGCCATGTTTCCTCCCGCCCCAGTCTAACAACCCCATTCTCCACTTCCGAGACCCACCCCAGAGCACCGTCCAGGGGGAGCACCGATACCTCAGCCACGCCTACCATCTCTCCAGTCTCTCTGCCCCCGTCTCTAGCTCAGCCCACAGCTGGGGAGGGGAGGGGAAGGCAGAGCTGGGGCAGACACAGGGAAGGGGAAAGGAGGGCTGGAGATGGAGTTAAGGAAGTAGCCACAGTCTGGGGGGGGGAGGGGGAGAGAGGCCAGCAGGGGCCAGGAACCTGGGGGGGGGAGGGGGATTTTGCACTGAGTGTTGGAAGGGCCATAGAGTAAACCGGCTTGAAGAGAGAGGGATCATGGTTAGAGTACTGGAGGGGCGTGGTGTGTGGTGAGCTAAGTGGAGGTGGGGAGGGGAGGGGGGGTCTCACAAAAGGATATTTACTTCTTCAAGAGGCGGCTGGAGGCTCATCCCATTAGCCAAGGTGGCTACAAAATTCTAGGAGAGAGTAACAGGGAGAAAGGATTAGCTAATGGGAGCAGCTGGGAGGGCCGGCCCAGGAGACCCGGCTCTGGGGGACAGTGGCTTTCCTTGGTGGGGAGCCGTGGCAGACAGAGGGGGCAGGCATTGAGGAGGGGCTCTGTTTAAGGAGGGGATGGATGGAAGAGGTGGGGGAAAAGTCAAAGGATCTCCTGTCCCAGCTGTGGCTGGAGAGATGGTGGCCCACCCACGCGGTACACTTCCCTGGCCAGGGAGCTGACCCCACACACCTCCCACACACAGGCCAGAGGAGCTGGCACCCCACGGGGCACAAGGGCACAGCCAGCTGTCACTCCCCCCTCGCCATCTAATCCCCTCAGATTAGATGACACTTCCCTGACACACACACCCCTGCCCTAGGGGTGCCACGAATAGCTGGAGAAAGGGGGCTGGCAGGGAATTTGCACAAAGCATCTGTCACCTCTCCCCCACTGAGAGGATTTCAGAAAGGAGGTGTGGGCACCCCCTCCCTAGCAGACACCCCATCCCCAGCTCTTGCTTTGACTTCAGAAATCACAACCAACCCGCTAGCACCATCTCCTGCCTCCCCCCCTCCTAGGAGGGTCATGTCACAGGGAGACAATCTGGCCAGTCCCTGAAGCTTCTGAGCAATGAGGATCCAGAAGGACCCTGGGGTGCAGGGCAGAGGGAACCAGAGCCCCACACTCCCACCCAAACCACCATCCTAGGTCCAGAAGCCTCAGCCCCTGGTTCAGGAGAACCAAGGGGAATGGATGGAGGGGAGGGGAGACTCAATGCAGTGACCCCAAGAGGGACGACTGACCTCCCCCCGCCCTCCAGACTTGCAAGGACGGGGCTGTATCTTTTCCACTGTCCCCAACCTTTCGTGCTTTGCTTTCACCGGGTCAAACCACAGGTCATATTGACCCGCTGGACACCAAACCCTTCCCTCCAATTCCCCCAGATCACTGAGATGCAGCCCGGAACTAGGGTGGCAGACGCGGGGATGTCCCACGGGGACCTATTTCTCCAACACCTCAGATTCCACCAGACGCCCCCATCCCAAGAGAGTTTGCAGCTCAAGAGTGGAACCTCCCCCACGCGGCTGCGCACCAGAAGCCCTCCAGGAAAGGGGCGACCGGATCAGGTCCCCACCCTCACCGATGCTGGGGGAAAGGGCTCCAGGGCTTATTATTTAACCCAGTGGGCCTCTCTGCCCACTGGAGTGGGCTCCGATGAGGAGGTGGGCTTCCAGCCACGCCCCATGAAAAAGATGCCCCTCCTACACCCCCAGAAGTGGCCACAAGGGGGTGTGCGGCGCCTTACTGGCATGGATCTCATTTGTCGAGATGTACCCCACTACCCAAAGGGAGGTCACCGGGGGGCAGGCGAGCCCCCACCCCACCCCAGCTCCTAAAGCTCCGGGTGGGGAAGAAACCAGACTCCAGAAAGGGACGCGAGGAGGGCCGACCACATCTTTATTTCCTTCCCATCCCAAACTCAAAGAGTGCCTGAAACCCGAACCCGCGCCCCAGCAGACGCCCCCAGACCCAGGAAGCGGAGGGTTTGAGAGGGCCCAGAAGCAGTGCCCCTCCCACGAAACCCCCGACGTCGTGTGGCACCAGGTAAATCCTGCCCACGGAGTGCGTCCCGATTCTCCCCCAGGAGAACACGGGTGGGGGGGGTCGAAGAGGGAGGGTCGGAGCCTCCTCCCGCCCCGGCGCCCCTCCCCCGATCGGGGGCGGGGCCTTTGTCCCGCACGTGGAGCCCGCCGGGCCACGGAGATCGGCACACCCCCTCCCCACCCACCGCGCCGCGGCCACGTGGGGGCCCGGCCGGAAGCGCCCCCAGACCACCTCCACGTGGGAGGGGGCAGGACCTTCGGCTCGCCCGGGTGCCCAGGGCCGCGAATCGCCAGGGACCCCCTCTCAAATGGTATCCACGGATCCAGAGCATGCGGCGAAACATCGGTACGGCTAGGGGGCTTTCAGCCCCAGTTTACCCACTCGGAGACCACCCCCCCTCCACCGCCGAGGCATAAAACCTGCGGCCCAGGCCGGCCCCGCGCCCCTATGGCACTCCAGGCGCTCACCTCCATGATGCAGTTCGCGGCCTCGGCTGCCGCCATCTTCACCCGAACCTACTCCTCCTCCGGCGGCTGAGACCCCCCCCTTTCTCTTCACTCCCCCCCACGGGACCGCCTTATACCGGAGGGTCCACGGCCCGCCCACCACAACCCCGCCAGAAGTTCTCATTGGCAATAGAAGCAGCCGGATTGAAAATGTCATGTAGCAATTGGATGATTTGGACGCCCATCAAACGTCAGGGGGCGCCCATCCTGACCAACAGGGCCCCGCCCCCTCTCGTCGACTGGGATGGGAACAACTGCCTGCCTATCTTGGGAAGCGCATCTTCTGATTGGGCAAAAGCATCCAGAGGTTCCCGCCTCTTTCCCCGTCAGCTCCGCCTTAAAGCTTCCCGACGGGCTCCGCGCTCAGTGAATCTCTTGAAACAGAGCTATCCATCATCAAAGCGACCCGCCTCCGAGTCGCTGCTATTGGTTTACAGAAGATGACGTATAGAAGCCTTTGGCCAGCCCTCCCTAAGCCACTTGCCTTAAGAAGACTAAGGGCCATTGGAGCACGGAGAGGGCAAAGGAACCAGCGATTGGCTTGAGGTGGTTGTCACTCATCGTCTATTCGGTGGATTCTTCCAGACCGAGGGGGGTGTCCGGGAGGAACAAGGGCGGCAGTGTCTATTTATCTAATGGGGAATAAACTCAAACGCTGAGTGGGAGAGAGAAAGGACGGGATTCTCTGGGGTCCTGAAATAAGCCAGGATGAGGAATACGGAGGAAATGTATTTAGCTTCCAGCCCTGAATCCAACTGTCCAAGTGTTTAAGCCCCGTCTCCCCCCTCCCCCGCGGTGCGCCGTGGCCTCTCCCAGGCACCGCCCCCGTCCGGGAACGCCCACCTCCCTTTGTCTGCTCAATCCCCACAGTCAGACGGCTGCAGCTCACGTGCCGCCTCCCTCGGGAAGCTGAGCGCTAACCTGGCCCTTCCCCAATGCTGTCCTCGGTGGAAACGTGGGGTCCTCTCCGTTCCCCGAGCGAGCCCTGGGTCGGGGCCTAACCTGCTTTCCTAGTAGACTTGAAGATTTCCCAATGTGACTTTTTTGTTTGTTTTTGCTGGTCCTGGGGCTTGAACTCAGGGCCTGGGTGCTGTCCCTGAGCCTCTTTGTGCTTACGGCTGGCGCTCTACCACTTGGGCCACAGCGCCAGTTGGGGCTTTTTTGGGTAGTTTGTTGGAGGTTAGTCTCGCGGGGGACTTTTCTGCCCTCGGCTGGCTTCCAACTGCAGTTTTCAGATCTTGGCTTCCTGAGTTGCTAGGGTTACAGGCGTGAGCCACGGTGACTTCTTATTAGCTCTCTGCCTGGCCCTCTATTGTCACTTCTCCCAGGGACGATCCCCTTCCCGGGTCCCCAAATAAGAACAGCCCCTCCTAGCCACCAGCTGGGCCACAGGGTCTTTCCCACCGCCTGTCAGTCCCAAGTGCCACCTTTATTCTGTTCCTAACTTAGTAGGTCCACCAGACTCCTCGGCCTCCAGTCTCTATAGTTTTCTGGTGGTTAATTGGAGATGAGTCTCATGGACCTTCCTGCCCGGCCTGGCTTTGAACTGTGGTCCTCAGATCTCAGCCTCTTGAGTAGCTGGGATTACAGGTGTGAGCCCCCAGTGCTTGGCTGTTTTAATGTGTGTGTGTGTGCTGGTATCAGCACTTCAACTCTGCTCAGCTTCTCTCAAAGCTGGGGCTCTAGTACTTGAGCCAAGCCTTCCTTTTTTTTTTTTTCCCCCTTTTGCTGATTAATTGGATATGAGTCTCTAGGGTTTGAATGTGGGTGGCTCATGCCTGTAATTCTAATCACTCAAGAGGCTGAGATCTGAGGATCACAGTTCAAAGCCAGCCCAGGCCCTGCAAGACTTTACCTTCAGTTAACCACTCAGAAGCTGGAAGTGGCTCTGTGGCTCACGTGGTAGAGCGCTAACTTTGAGCATAAAAAGGCTCAGGGATGGTGCCCAGGTCCTGAGTTAAAGCCCAGCAACTGACAAAAAAAAAGTCTAGGTTTATGTGGCTATACTCCTAATCATGCCTATAATATTAAGATAACAGGCATGAGCCAACACCCAGCAATAGCTACTTTGATCACTGGAAGTCTAAAAACATTGTTCTTAGCAAATCAACTTTAAATTTTGAAGACAAAATTTGCATATAATTTCACATACCCATTATGTCATGGAATTTGAAACAAACACCTAAGTAATCACCATTTCCTGTTCAATTTATTTAAAAAATCCTGCAGTGAGGAGCTACTGGTGGTCCTGGGAAGGTGGCTCAGAGGTAGAGTTCTTGCCTTGCATGCATGAGGCCCTGGGTTCGATTCCTCAGCACCACATAAGCAGAAAAAGCAGGAAGTGGCACTGTGGCTCAAGTGGTAGAACTCTAGCCTTGAGCTGAAGAGCTGAGGGACAGCTCCCGAGCTCAGAGTTCAGGCCCCACAACTGACCCCCCAAAAAATTCAGGAACAGTGCTTAGTCCAAGCTCAAACCCCAGAATACAAGTGCACATATGTACACACACACACACCAGAGATCAGAGATCAGTGGATGTGATGCTGCACACCTATAATACCAGACATTGGGAGTGAAGAGAGTAGAATCACAAGTTCCAAGCCAGATTTAGCTATGTAGTAGCTGTCTCAAAAACAAACAAAGAGTGAATAAGCCAACTAGCAAACCAGAGCTCTCTGAACTAATATTTTCCATTGACAATGTTAAGGCTTGAAACTATAATGGTGGCACCGGTGGGAGGGGGAAGGGCGATGCCAAAGGGAGAAGGGCAGGACCCCATCCATGTAGCAGGTTTGCTTGTAGGAAAATGGAAGGATGAACACTCCTGAAACTCTTTTCAAGAAGGGAGAAGGGACAGTAACCCTGGAGCTTGATCAGGACACATTGTATACATTTTTGAAATGTCACAATGAAACACCCCTTGTACAACTAAGGGCTTATACAGTTATAAATAAGAATCATAGCAGGGCGCAGGTGGCTCACGCTTGTCATCCTAGCTACTCAGGAGGCTGAGATCTGAGAATCGTGGTTCAAAGCCAGCCCAGCAGGAAAATCCGTGAGATTCTCATCTCCAGTGACCCACCAGAAAACCAGAAGTGGCACTGTGGCTCAAGTGGTAGAGCACTCGCCTTGAGCTGAAGAGTTGAGGGACAGCAACTAGGTCCAGAGTTCCAGCCCCATGACTGACATAAATAAGGTCTAGGAGGAAAAAACAAAAACATAAGGGCAGGTGGCTTAGGTGCAGAACTCCAGTTTGCCTAGCAAGCTTGAGGCTCTAGCTAATACTTGGGGCACCATAGGGAAGGAAGCAAGAATAAACAATCCAAACATGAGTTCTTGTGAGAAAGAAGCAGTACTTTAAAAACATTTTAATATGAAAATATGAAACATTCTTCCAATGCAATCTTTTTTGGCAAACAGGTAGGGCAGCCTCCCCCAACACCCCCTTCCCCCAGCCCTGAGTGGAAAGAAGAGAGCTCGGCACAGCAAGCAAGGAGAGTAGAGGTGAAGTCCCATCTTCTAGCAGCTTCTGAGGAAGATGTCAATCCAAGGGCAAGGTCAAGTCCACAGGTGAGACGGCCAGGATGCCCTCCTGGTGGGGGGGGGGGGTGAGAGGGCCAGAGGCCCATCAGTAGGCTCAGAAGGGCAAGGGACAGAGACAAGGAGACACAAGACATCCAGAGAGCACAGAGTCTTGACATTTCAGCAGCCATGAGCGGTGTCTCTGTGCAGACTCCTGTCCCCTGCCTGGTTGTTGTAGGTCTTAACTGAGACCATGCTTACAGACAAGCCAGCTTCTCTGCTGAGCTTCACTGTCATCCAGGCCCCTGGCTTGTGCACCACCTCTTCCCCATGGCTTCCATTCACCTGACTCCTCTTTAATCAGCCTCTGCCTGTCTCCCCCTCCACCCCATTCTTCCCATCTCAGGATATTGAGTTGGCCCTGAGCTGCTCACATTAGCATTCTGGGCTGGAGCCCCCACATCCAGCCCACTAAACAAACGTGTCATCTCTACACCTCTGCCCCACCCCCATCTCTGATTAAGCCCAGAATCCTCCACGGCCCCACCTTGGTGTGACCACCCCCCCAGCTCCCTAACCGCACTAGCCCACTAGTCGATTCCATCTGTGGCCACCAGGTGGCGCCAAGACTTCAGAAATCCACTCCGGGTCTGCCGCTCAGAGCCGCCTTGTCTGGGTGACCGCAGGCCTGGCATGGTCCAGCTGCCCCTCCTGCTCGCATCTCACACCCTCTACAGCCCTACAGGCTGTGTCTGGGCTCCTGAAACACCCAGCTAGCTTCCGCCACCCTAGGAAGCAATGGTGACATTCCCAGGGCAGGCACGGTCCTTCTCTTACTGAAGCCCTGCACAGACCGACAATGCAGGGGACTTGAGATGCTACTCATGTGGGCCAGGGGTGGGAGACAGTTGCTAGGGAGATGGGGACAGTTGCCAAGGTCACACAGCCAGCGCGCTGGAGACCAATCAGACAGCAGAGGACAGAAAATGGGGGAGAGATCCACAGCTGTATGTTAGAGGCAGGAAGGCAACCAGCAAAAACAAAAACAATAGTAAGTGAAAATCCTATTCCAGCCTCGTGTGTGTGTGTGTGTGTGTGTGTGTGTGTGTGTGTGTGTGTGTGTGTGTGTGTGTGCGTGCGCGCACACACACGCACCCACGATAG